>NW_027669798.1:0-246335 GCF_964146895.1 Miniopterus schreibersii | reverse complement strand
CAAGAGTGATGCAGTGTGCGTTTTCCTGGACTTCAAGTGATTTGGGAAACATACTCCTTATTTTTCCCCATTGTGTAAGAAACAACATGAGGCTTGCAAAAGATTGAAACAATGCATCCCAAAACGTATTCCGGCAGTGGAAACACACGTTTCTACAAAGACTTTGAAGGAGCAAGCAAAAGCCAGGTGGCTGAGTGTTCTTTCAGCGAGAAACACACGCATTGCTTCCTTCTGGAGTGAGTTTTCAGCCTGGAATTCATATGCATTTTGTACTGTGCAGAATGTAGCTACCTGCTCGGGAGTTGTGTCATAGATGCACCTTTCCTGCAGGAGTTTATTGCAACATTCATTGTTTCCCTAAGTTCTTTAGGGTTGGTTTTGGAAGGTCTTTCAACTTTGGCCAAATCCCGCTTCGTACGAAATTTTTTCACAGCGCTGTTTCCAAGTGTCCACAAAGAGCCTCTGCTTGAAACTGTCCACATGCACATCTCCCATACTGGTGTGTTCGTTTCACTACCTGGATTTTGGTTTCCTCTTCTTTCTTTGAAATGACAAGCCTTCTTTCTGCACGCTACACACACCTTGTAGCAGTTTCAGTTTTTAGCATGTTGGTGCTCTCAAAACGCTGTGTAACCTATGTAGAGTGTGTCACTCTCAAGCACTGAATACACAACCTAGAGCTCCTTTCACCACAGACACGCAAACACATCTTTTTGTGAAAGTCCTACTTCAGGTCACTTGGAAATGTAAGGTTTTCATCGAGAACATGAAGTCAATCACGGTTTTGCACTCTGCTGCCAATAGAAATGGACTTTTCTACAAACCCGTCTGAATTTCACTGCAAAATACCCTTCTCTTCTTGTTTGTTGAAAGTTCTCAACGTATTAGGAGAAAGAGCGTGTTCGTGCAAGAGTGATGCAGTGTGCGTTTTCCTGGACTTCAAGTGATTTGGGAAACATACTCCTTATTTTTCCACATTGTGTAAGAAACAACATGAGGCTTGCAAGAGATTGAAACAATGCATCCCAAAACGTATTCCGGCAGTGGAAACACACGTTTCTACAAAGACTTTGAAGGAGCAAGCAAAAGCCTAGTGGCTGAGTGTTCTTTCAGAGAGAAACACACGCATTGCTTCTTTCTGGAGTGAGTTTTCAGCCTGGAATTCATATGCATTTTGTACTGTGCAGAATGTAGCTACCTGCTCGGGAGTTGTGTCATAGATGCACCTTTCCTGCAGGAGTTTATTGCAACATTCATTGTTTCCCTAAGTTCTTTAGGGTTTGTTTTGGAAGGTCTTTTAACTTTGGCTAAATCCCGCTTCGTACGAAATTTTTTCACAGCGCTGTTTCCAAGTGTCCACAAAGAGCCTCTGCTTGAAACTGTCCACATGCACATCTCCCATACTGGTGTGTTCGTTTCACTACCTGGATTTTGGTTTCCTCTTCTTTCTTTGAAATGACAAGCGTACTTTCTGCACGCTACAGACACCTTGTAGCAGTTTCAGTTTTTAGCATGTTGGTGCTTTCAAAACGCTGTGTAACCTATGTAGAGTGTGTCACTCTCCAGCACTGAATACACAACCTAGAGCTCCTTTCACCAGAGACACGCAAACACATCTTTTTGTGAAAGTCCTACTTCAGGTCACTTGGAAATGTAAGGTTTTCATCGAGAACATGAAGTCAATCACGGTTTTCCACTCTGCTGCCAATAAAAATGTACTTTTCTACAAACCCGTCTGAATTTCACTGCAAATTACCCTTCTCTTCTGGTTTGTTGAAAGTTCTCAACACATTAGGAGAAAGAGCGTGTTCGTGCAAGAGTGATGCAGTGTGCGTTTTCCTGGACTTCAAGTGATTTGGGAAACATACTCCTTATTTTTCCACATTGTGTAAGAAACAACATGAGGCTTGCAAGAGATTGAAACAATGCATCCCAAAACGTATTCCAGCAGTGAAAACACATGTTTCTACAAAGACTTTGAAGGAGCAAGCAAAAGCCTAGTGGCTGAGTGTTCTTTCAGAGAAAATCACACGCATTGCTTCCTTCTGGTGTGAGTTTTCAGCCTGGTATTCATATGCATTTTGTACTGTGCAGAATGTAGCTACCTGCTCGGGAGTTGTCATAGATGCATCTTTCCTGCAGGAGTTTATTGCAACATTCATTGTTTGGCTAAGTTCTTTAGGGTTGGTTTTGGAAGGTCTTTCAACTTTGGCCAAATCCCGCTTCGTACGAAATTTTTTCACAGCGCTGTTTCCAAGTGTCCACAAAGAGCCTCTGCTTAAAACTGTCCACATGCACATCTCCCATACTGGTGTGTTCGTTTCACTACCTGGATTTTGGTTTCCTCTTCTTTCTTTGAAATGACAAGCCTTCTTTCTGCACTCTACACACACCTTGTAGCAGTTTCAGTTTTAGCATGTTGGTGCTCTCAAAACGCTGTGTAACCTATGTAGAGTGTGTCACTCTCCAGCACTGAATACACAACCTAGAGCTCCTTTCACCACAGACACGCAAACACATCTTTTTGTGAAAGTCTTACTTCAGGTCACTTGGAAATGTAAGGTTTTCATCGAGAACATGAAGTCAATCACGGTTTCGCACTCTGCAGCCAATAGAAATGTACTTTTCTACAAACCCGTCTGAATTTCACTGCAAATTACCCTTCTCTTCTTGTTTGTTGAAAGTTCTCAACGTATTAGGAGAAAGAGCGTGTTCGTGCAAGAGTGATGCAGTGTGCGTTTTCCTGGACTTCAAGTGATTTGGGAAACATACTCCTTATTTTTCCCCATTGTGTAAGAAACAACATGAGGCTTGCAAGAGATTGAAACAATGCATCCCAAAACGTATTCCGGCAGTGGAAACACACGTTTCTACAAAGACTTTGAAGGAGCAAGCAAAAGCCAGGTGGCTGAGTGTTCTTTCAGAGAGAAACACACGCATTGCTTCCTTCTGGAGTGAGTTTTCAGCCTGGAATTCATATGCATTTTGTACTGTGCAGAATGTAGCTACCTGCTCGGGAGTTGTGTCATAGATGCACCTTTCCTGCAGGAGTTTATTGCAACATTCATTGTTTCCCTAAGTTCTTTAGGGTTGGTTTTGGAAGGTCTTTCAACTTTGGCCAAATCCCGCTTCGTACGAAATTTTTTCACAGCGCTGTTTCCAAGTGTCCACAAAGAGCCTCTGCTTGAAACTGTCCACATGCACATCTCCCATACTGGTGTGTTCGTTTCACTACCTGGATTTTGGTTTCCTCTTCTTTCTTTGAAATGACAAGCCTTCTTTCTGCACGCTACACACACCTTGTAGCAGTTTCAGTTTTTAGCATGTTGGTGCTCTCAAAACGCTGTGTAACCTATGTAGAGTGTGTCACTCTCAAGCACTGAATACACAACCTAGAGCTCCTTTCACCACAGACACGCAAACACATCTTTTTGTGAAAGTCCTACTTCAGGTCACTTGGAAATGTAAGGTTTTCATGGAGAACATGAAGTCAATCGAGGTTTTGTACTCTGCAGCCAATTGAAATGTACTTTTCTACAAACCCGTCTGAATTTCACTGCAAAATACCCTTCTCTTCTTGTTTGTTGAAAGTTCTCAACGTATTAGGAGAAAGAGCGTGTTCGTGCAAGAGTGATGCAGTGTGCGTTTTCCTGGACTTCAAGTGATTTGGGAAACATACTCCTTATTTTTCCCCATTGTGTAAGAAACAACATGAGGCTTGCAAAAGATTGAAACAATGCATCCCAAAACGTATTCCGGCAGTGGAAACACACGTTTCTACAAAGACTTTGAAGGAGCAAGCAAAAGCCAGGTGGCTGAGTGTTCTTTCAGAGAGAAACACACGCATTGCTTCCTTCTGGAGTGAGTTTTCAGCCTGGAATTCATATGCATTTTGTACTGTGCAGAATGTAGCTACCTGCTCGGGAGTTGTGTCATAGATGCACCTTTCCTGCAGGAGTTTATTGCAACATTCATTGTTTCCCTAAGTTCTTTAGGGTTGGTTTTGGAAGGTCTTTCAACTTTGGCCAAATCCCGCTTCGTACGAAATTTTTTCACAGCGCTGTTTCCAAGTGTCCACAAAGAGCCTCTGCTTGAAACTGTCCACATGCACATCTCCCATACTGGTGTGTTCGGTTCACTACCTGGATTTTGGTTTCCTCTTCTTTCTTTGAAATGACAAGCCTTCTTTCTGCACGCTACACACACCTTGTAGCAGTTTCAGTTTTTAGCATGTTGGTGCTCTCAAAACGCTGTGTAACCTATGTAGAGTGTGTCACTCTCAAGCACTGAATACACAACCTAGAGCTCCTTTCACCACAGACACGCAAACACATCTTTTTGTGAAAGTCCTACTTCAGGTCACTTGGAAATGTAAGGTTTTCATCGAGAACATGAAGTCAATCACGGTTTTGCACTCTGCTGCCAATAGAAATGGACTTTTCTACAAACCCGTCTGAATTTCACTGCAAAATACCCTTCTCTTCTTGTTTGTTGAAAGTTCTCAACGTATTAGGAGAAAGAGCGTGTTCGTGCAAGAGTGATGCAGTGTGCGTTTTCCTGGACTTCAAGTGATTTGGGAAACATACTCCTTATTTTTCCACATTGTGTAAGAAACAACATGAGGCTTGCAAGAGATTGAAACAATGCATCCCAAAACGTATTCCAGCAGTGGAAACACACGTTTCTACAAAGACTTTGAAGGAGCAAGCAAAAGCCAGGTGGCTGAGTGTTCTTTCAGAGAGAAACACACGCATTGCTTCCTTCTGGAGTGAGTTTTCAGCATGGAATTCATATGCATTTTGTACTGTGCAGAATGTAGCTACCTGCTCGGGAGTTGTGTCATAGATGCACCTTTCCTGCAGGAGTTTATTGCAACATTCATTGTTTCCCTAAGTTCTTTAGGGTTGGTTTTGGAAGGTCTTTTAACTTTGGCCAAATCCCGCTTCGTACGAAATTTTTTCACAGCGCTGTTTCCAAGTGTCCACAAAGAGCCTCTGCTTGAAACTGTCCACATGCACATCTCCCATACTGGTGTGTTCGTTTCACTACCTGGATTTTGGTTTCCTCTTCTTTCTTTGAAATGACAAGCGTACTTTCTGCACGCTACACACACCTTGTAGCAGTTTCAGTTTTTAGCATGTTGGTGCTTTCAAAACGCTGTGTAACCTATGTAGAGTGTGTCACTCTCCAGCACTGAATACACAACCTAGAGCTCCTTTCACCAGAGACACGCAAACACATCTTTTTGTGAAAGCCCTACTTCAGGTCACTTGGAAATGTAAGGTTTTCATCGAGAACATGAAGTCAATCACGGTTTTGCACTCTGCTACCAATAGAAATGTACTTTTCTACAAACCCGTCTGAATTTCACTGCAAAATACCCTTCTCTTCTTGTTTGTTGAAAGTTCTCAACGTATTAGGAGAAAGAGCGTGTTCGTGCAAGAGTGATGCAGTGTGCGTTTTCCTGGACTTCAAGTGATTTGGGAAACATACTCCTTATTTTTCCACATTGTGTAAGAAACAACATGAGGCTTGCAAGAGATTGAAACAATGCATCCCAAAACGTATTCCGGCAGTGGAAACACACGTTTCTACAAAGACTTTGAAGGAGCAAGCAAAAGCCTAGTGGCTGAGTGTTCTTTCAGAGAGAAACACACGCATTGCTTCTTTCTGGAGTGAGTTTTCAGCCTGGAATTCATATGCATTTTGTACTGTGCAGAATGTAGCTACCTGCTCGGGAGTTGTGTCATAGATGCACCTTTCCTGCAGGAGTTTATTGCAACATTCATTGTTTCCCTAAGTTCTTTAGGTTTGGTTTTGGAAGGTCTTTTAACTTTGGCTAAATCCCGCTTCGTACGAAATTTTTTCACAGCGCTGTTTCCAAGTGTCCACAAAGAGCCTCTGCTTGAAACTGTCCACATGCACATCTCCCATACTGGTGTGTTCGTTTCACTACCTGGATTTTGGTTTCCTCTTCTTTCTTTGAAATGACAAGCCTTCTTTCTGCACGCTACACACACCTTGTAGCAGTTTCAGTTTTTAGCATGTTGGTGCTCTCAAAACGCTGTGTAACCTATGTAGAGTGTGTCACTCTCAAGCACTGAATACACAACCTAGAGCTCCTTTCACCACAGACACGCAAACACATCTTTTTGTGAAAGTCCTACTTCAGGTCACTTGGAAATGTAAGGTTTTCATGGAGAACATGAAGTCAATCGAGGTTTTGTACTCTGCAGCCAATTGAAATGTACTTTTCTACAAACCCGTCTGAATTTCACTGCAAAATACCCTTCTCTTCTTGTTTGTTGAAAGTTCTCAACGTATTAGGAGAAAGAGCGTGTTCGTGCAAGAGTGATGCAGTGTGCGTTTTCCTGGACTTCAAGTGATTTGGGAAACATACTCCTTATTTTTCCCCATTGTGTAAGAAACAACATGAGGCTTGCAAAAGATTGAAACAATGCATCCCAAAACGTATTCCGGCAGTGGAAACACACGTTTCTACAAAGACTTTGAAGGAGCAAGCAAAAGCCAGGTGGCTGAGTGTTCTTTCAGAGAGAAACACACGCATTGCTTCCTTCTGGAGTGAGTTTTCAGCCTGGAATTCATATGCATTTTGTACTGTGCAGAATGTAGCTACCTGCTCGGGAGTTGTGTCATAGATGCACCTTTCCTGCAGGAGTTTATTGCAACATTCATTGTTTCCCTAAGTTCTTTAGGGTTGGTTTTGGAAGGTCTTTCAACTTTGGCCAAATCCCGCTTCGTACGAAATTTTTTCACAGCGCTGTTTCCAAGTGTCCACAAAGAGCCTCTGCTTGAAACTGTCCACATGCACATCTCCCATACTGGTGTGTTCGGTTCACTACCTGGATTTTGGTTTCCTCTTCTTTCTTTGAAATGACAAGCCTTCTTTCTGCACGCTACACACACCTTGTAGCAGTTTCAGTTTTTAGCATGTTGGTGCTCTCAAAACGCTGTGTAACCTATGTAGAGTGTGTCACTCTCAAGCACTGAATACACAACCTAGAGCTCCTTTCACCACAGACACGCAAACACATCTTTTTGTGAAAGTCCTACTTCAGGTCACTTGGAAATGTAAGGTTTTCATCGAGAACATGAAGTCAATCACGGTTTTGCACTCTGCTGCCAATAGAAATGGACTTTTCTACAAACCCGTCTGAATTTCACTGCAAAATACCCTTCTCTTCTTGTTTGTTGAAAGTTCTCAACGTATTAGGAGAAAGAGCGTGTTCGTGCAAGAGTGATGCAGTGTGCGTTTTCCTGGACTTCAAGTGATTTGGGAAACATACTCCTTATTTTTCCACATTGTGTAAGAAACAACATGAGGCTTGCAAGAGATTGAAACAATGCATCCCAAAACGTATTCCAGCAGTGGAAACACACGTTTCTACAAAGACTTTGAAGGAGCAAGCAAAAGCCAGGTGGCTGAGTGTTCTTTCAGAGAGAAACACACGCATTGCTTCCTTCTGGAGTGAGTTTTCAGCATGGAATTCATATGCATTTTGTACTGTGCAGAATGTAGCTACCTGCTCGGGAGTTGTGTCATAGATGCACCTTTCCTGCAGGAGTTTATTGCAACATTCATTGTTTCCCTAAGTTCTTTAGGGTTGGTTTTGGAAGGTCTTTTAACTTTGGCCAAATCCCGCTTCGTACGAAATTTTTTCACAGCGCTGTTTCCAAGTGTCCACAAAGAGCCTCTGCTTGAAACTGTCCACATGCACATCTCCCATACTGGTGTGTTCGTTTCACTACCTGGATTTTGGTTTCCTCTTCTTTCTTTGAAATGACAAGCGTACTTTCTGCACGCTACACACACCTTGTAGCAGTTTCAGTTTTTAGCATGTTGGTGCTTTCAAAACGCTGTGTAACCTATGTAGAGTGTGTCACTCTCCAGCACTGAATACACAACCTAGAGCTCCTTTCACCAGAGACACGCAAACACATCTTTTTGTGAAAGTCCTACTTCAGGTCACTTGGAAATGTAAGGTTTTCATCGAGAACATGAAGTCAATCACGGTTTTCCACTCTGCTGCCAATAAAAATGTACTTTTCTACAAACCCGTCTGAATTTCACTGCAAATTACCCTTCTCTTCTGGTTTGTTGAAAGTTCTCAACACATTAGGAGAAAGAGCGTGTTCGTGCAAGAGTGATGCAGTGTGCGTTTTCCTGGACTTCAAGTGATTTGGGAAACATACTCCTTATTTTTCCACATTGTGTAAGAAACAACATGAGGCTTGCAAGAGATTGAAACAATGCATCCCAAAACGTATTCCAGCAGTGAAAACACATGTTTCTACAAAGACTTTGAAGGAGCAAGCAAAAGCCTAGTGGCTGAGTGTTCTTTCAGAGAAAATCACACGCATTGCTTCCTTCTGGAGTGAGTTTTCAGCCTGGTATTCATATGCATTTTGTACTGTGCAGAATGTAGCTACCTGCTCGGGAGTTGTCATAGATGCATCTTTCCTGCAGGAGTTTATTGCAACATTCATTGTTTGGCTAAGTTCTTTAGGGTTGGTTTTGGAAGGTCTTTCAACTTTGGCCAAATCCCGCTTCGTACGAAATTTTTTCACAGCGCTGTTTCCAAGTGTCCACAAAGAGCCTCTGCTTAAAACTGTCCACATGCACATCTCCCATACTGGTGTGTTCGTTTCACTACCTGGATTTTGGTTTCCTCTTCTTTCTTTGAAATGACAAGCCTTCTTTCTGCACTCTACACACACCTTGTAGCAGTTTCAGTTTTAGCATGTTGGTGCTCTCAAAACGCTGTGTAACCTATGTAGAGTGTGTCACTCTCCAGCACTGAATACACAACCTAGAGCTCCTTTCACCACAGACACGCAAACACATCTTTTTGTGAAAGTCTTACTTCAGGTCACTTGGAAATGTAAGGTTTTCATCGAGAACATGAAGTCAATCACGGTTTCGCACTCTGCAGCCAATAGAAATGTACTTTTCTACAAACCCGTCTGAATTTCACTGCAAATTACCCTTCTCTTCTTGTTTGTTGAAAGTTCTCAACGTATTAGGAGAAAGAGCGTGTTCGTGCAAGAGTGATGCAGTGTGCGTTTTCCTGGACTTCAAGTGATTTGGGAAACATACTCCTTATTTTTCCACATTGTGTAAGAAACAACATGAGGCTAGCAAGAGATTGAAACAATGCATCCCAAAACGTATTCCGGCAGTGGAAACACACGTTTCTACAAAGACTTTGAAGGAGCAAGCAAAAGCCAGGTGGCTGAGTGTTCTTTCAGAGAGAAACACACGCATTGCTTCCTTCTGGAGTGAGTTTTCAGCCTGGAATTCATATGCATTTTGTACTGTGCAGAATGTAGCTACCTGCTCGGGAGTTGTGTCATAGATGCACCTTTCCTGCAGGAGTTTATTGCAACATTCATTGTTTCCCTAAGTTCTTTAGGGTTGGTTTTGGAAGGTCTTTCAACTTTGGCCAAATCCCGCTTCGTACGAAATTTTTTCACAGCGCTGTTTCCAAGTGTCCACAAAGAGCCTCTGCTTGAAACTGTCCACATGCACATCTCCCATACTGGTGTGTTCGTTTCACTACCTGGATTTTGGTTTCCTCTTCTTTCTTTGAAATGACAAGCCTTCTTTCTGCACGCTACACACACCTTGTAGCAGTTTCAGTTTTTAGCATGTTGGTGCTCTCAAAACGCTGTGTAACCTATGTAGAGTGTGTCACTCTCAAGCACTGAATACACAACCTAGAGCTCCTTTCACCACAGACACGCAAACACATCTTTTTGTGAAAGTCCTACTTCAGGTCACTTGGAAATGTAAGGTTTTCATCGAGAACATGAAGTCAATCACGGTTTTGCACTCTGCTGCCAATAGAAATGGACTTTTCTACAAACCCGTCTGAATTTCACTGCAAAATACCCTTCTCTTCTTGTTTGTTGAAAGTTCTCAACGTATTAGGAGAAAGAGCGTGTTCGTGCAAGAGTGATGCAGTGTGCGTTTTCCTGGACTTCAAGTGATTTGGGAAACATACTCCTTATTTTTCCACATTGTGTAAGAAACAACATGAGGCTTGCAAGAGATTGAAACAATGCATCCCAAAACGTATTCCAGCAGTGGAAACACACGTTTCTACAAAGACTTTGAAGGAGCAAGCAAAAGCCAGGTGGCTGAGTGTTCTTTCAGAGAGAAACACACGCATTGCTTCCTTCTGGAGTGAGTTTTCAGCATGGAATTCATATGCATTTTGTACTGTGCAGAATGTAGCTACCTGCTCGGGAGTTGTGTCATAGATGCACCTTTCCTGCAGGAGTTTATTGCAACATTCATTGTTTCCCTAAGTTCTTTAGGGTTGGTTTTGGAAGGTCTTTTAACTTTGGCCAAATCCCGCTTCGTACGAAATTTTTTCACAGCGCTGTTTCCAAGTGTCCACAAAGAGCCTCTGCTTGAAACTGTCCACATGCACATCTCCCATACTGGTGTGTTCGTTTCACTACCTGGATTTTGGTTTCCTCTTCTTTCTTTGAAATGACAAGCGTACTTTCTGCACGCTACACACACCTTGTAGCAGTTTCAGTTTTTAGCATGTTGGTGCTTTCAAAACGCTGTGTAACCTATGTAGAGTGTGTCACTCTCCAGCACTGAATACACAACCTAGAGCTCCTTTCACCAGAGACACGCAAACACATCTTTTTGTGAAAGCCCTACTTCAGGTCACTTGGAAATGTAAGGTTTTCATCGAGAACATGAAGTCAATCACGGTTTTGCACTCTGCTACCAATAGAAATGTACTTTTCTACAAACCCGTCTGAATTTCACTGCAAATTACCCTTCTCTTCTGGTTTGTTGAAAGTTCTCAACACATTAGGAGAAAGAGCGTGTTCGTGCAAGAGTGATGCAGTGTGCGTTTTCCTGGACTTCAAGTGATTTGGGAAACATACTCCTTATTTTTCCACATTGTGTAAGAAACAACATGAGGCTTGCAAGAGATTGAAACAATGCATCCCAAAACGTATTCCAGCAGTGAAAACACATGTTTCTACAAAGACTTTGAAGGAGCAAGCAAAAGCCTAGTGGCTGAGTGTTCTTTCAGAGAAAATCACACGCATTGCTTCCTTCTGGAGTGAGTTTTCAGCCTGGTATTCATATGCATTTTGTACTGTGCAGAATGTAGCTACCTGCTCGGGAGTTGTCATAGATGCATCTTTCCTGCAGGAGTTTATTGCAACATTCATTGTTTGGCTAAGTTCTTTAGGGTTGGTTTTGGAAGGTCTTTCAACTTTGGCCAAATCCCGCTTCGTACGAAATTTTTTCACAGCGCTGTTTCCAAGTGTCCACAAAGAGCCTCTGCTTAAAACTGTCCACATGCACATCTCCCATACTGGTGTGTTCGTTTCACTACCTGGATTTTGGTTTCCTCTTCTTTCTTTGAAATGACAAGCCTTCTTTCTGCACTCTACACACACCTTGTAGCAGTTTCAGTTTTAGCATGTTGGTGCTCTCAAAACGCTGTGTAACCTATGTAGAGTGTGTCACTCTCCAGCACTGAATACACAACCTAGAGCTCCTTTCACCACAGACACGCAAACACATCTTTTTGTGAAAGTCTTACTTCAGGTCACTTGGAAATGTAAGGTTTTCATCGAGAACATGAAGTCAATCACGGTTTCGCACTCTGCAGCCAATAGAAATGTACTTTTCTACAAACCCGTCTGAATTTCACTGCAAATTACCCTTCTCTTCTTGTTTGTTGAAAGTTCTCAACGTATTAGGAGAAAGAGCGTGTTCGTGCAAGAGTGATGCAGTGTGCGTTTTCCTGGACTTCAAGTGATTTGGGAAACATACTCCTTATTTTTCCACATTGTGTAAGAAACAACATGAGGCTAGCAAGAGATTGAAACAATGCATCCCAAAACGTATTCCGGCAGTGGAAACACACGTTTCTACAAAGACTTTGAAGGAGCAAGCAAAAGCCAGGTGGCTGAGTGTTCTTTCAGAGAGAAACACACGCATTGCTTCCTTCTGGAGTGAGTTTTCAGCCTGGAATTCATATGCATTTTGTACTGTGCAGAATGTAGCTACCTGCTCGGGAGTTGTGTCATAGATGCACCTTTCCTGCAGGAGTTTATTGCAACATTCATTGTTTCCCTAAGTTCTTTAGGGTTGGTTTTGGAAGGTCTTTCAACTTTGGCCAAATCCCGCTTCGTACGAAATTTTTTCACAGCGCTGTTTCCAAGTGTCCACAAAGAGCCTCTGCTTGAAACTGTCCACATGCACATCTCCCATACTGGTGTGTTCGTTTCACTACCTGGATTTTGGTTTCCTCTTCTTTCTTTGAAATGACAAGCCTTCTTTCTGCACGCTACACACACCTTGTAGCAGTTTCAGTTTTTAGCATGTTGGTGCTCTCAAAACGCTGTGTAACCTATGTAGAGTGTGTCACTCTCAAGCACTGAATACACAACCTAGAGCTCCTTTCACCACAGACACGCAAACACATCTTTTTGTGAAAGTCCTACTTCAGGTCACTTGGAAATGTAAGGTTTTCATCGAGAACATGAAGTCAATCACGGTTTTGCACTCTGCTGCCAATAGAAATGGACTTTTCTACAAACCCGTCTGAATTTCACTGCAAAATACCCTTCTCTTCTTGTTTGTTGAAAGTTCTCAACGTATTAGGAGAAAGAGCGTGTTCGTGCAAGAGTGATGCAGTGTGCGTTTTCCTGGACTTCAAGTGATTTGGGAAACATACTCCTTATTTTTCCACATTGTGTAAGAAACAACATGAGGCTTGCAAGAGATTGAAACAATGCATCCCAAAACGTATTCCAGCAGTGGAAACACACGTTTCTACAAAGACTTTGAAGGAGCAAGCAAAAGCCAGGTGGCTGAGTGTTCTTTCAGAGAGAAACACACGCATTGCTTCCTTCTGGAGTGAGTTTTCAGCATGGAATTCATATGCATTTTGTACTGTGCAGAATGTAGCTACCTGCTCGGGAGTTGTGTCATAGATGCACCTTTCCTGCAGGAGTTTATTGCAACATTCATTGTTTCCCTAAGTTCTTTAGGGTTGGTTTTGGAAGGTCTTTTAACTTTGGCCAAATCCCGCTTCGTACGAAATTTTTTCACAGCGCTGTTTCCAAGTGTCCACAAAGAGCCTCTGCTTGAAACTGTCCACATGCACATCTCCCATACTGGTGTGTTCGTTTCACTACCTGGATTTTGGTTTCCTCTTCTTTCTTTGAAATGACAAGCGTACTTTCTGCACGCTACACACACCTTGTAGCAGTTTCAGTTTTTAGCATGTTGGTGCTTTCAAAACGCTGTGTAACCTATGTAGAGTGTGTCACTCTCCAGCACTGAATACACAACCTAGAGCTCCTTTCACCAGAGACACGCAAACACATCTTTTTGTGAAAGTCCTACTTCAGGTCACTTGGAAATGTAAGGTTTTCATCGAGAACATGAAGTCAATCACGGTTTTCCACTCTGCTGCCAATAAAAATGTACTTTTCTACAAACCCGTCTGAATTTCACTGCAAATTACCCTTCTCTTCTGGTTTGTTGAAAGTTCTCAACACATTAGGAGAAAGAGCGTGTTCGTGCAAGAGTGATGCAGTGTGCGTTTTCCTGGACTTCAAGTGATTTGGGAAACATACTCCTTATTTTTCCACATTGTGTAAGAAACAACATGAGGCTTGCAAGAGATTGAAACAATGCATCCCAAAACGTATTCCAGCAGTGAAAACACATGTTTCTACAAAGACTTTGAAGGAGCAAGCAAAAGCCTAGTGGCTGAGTGTTCTTTCAGAGAAAATCACACGCATTGCTTCCTTCTGGAGTGAGTTTTCAGCCTGGTATTCATATGCATTTTGTACTGTGCAGAATGTAGCTACCTGCTCGGGAGTTGTCATAGATGCATCTTTCCTGCAGGAGTTTATTGCAACATTCATTGTTTGGCTAAGTTCTTTAGGGTTGGTTTTGGAAGGTCTTTCAACTTTGGCCAAATCCCGCTTCGTACGAAATTTTTTCACAGCGCTGTTTCCAAGTGTCCACAAAGAGCCTCTGCTTAAAACTGTCCACATGCACATCTCCCATACTGGTGTGTTCGTTTCACTACCTGGATTTTGGTTTCCTCTTCTTTCTTTGAAATGACAAGCCTTCTTTCTGCACTCTACACACACCTTGTAGCAGTTTCAGTTTTAGCATGTTGGTGCTCTCAAAACGCTGTGTAACCTATGTAGAGTGTGTCACTCTCCAGCACTGAATACACAACCTAGAGCTCCTTTCACCACAGACACGCAAACACATCTTTTTGTGAAAGTCTTACTTCAGGTCACTTGGAAATGTAAGGTTTTCATCGAGAACATGAAGTCAATCACGGTTTTGCACTCTGCAGCCAATAGAAATGTACTTTTCTACAAACCCGTCTGAATTTCACTGCAAATTACCCTTCTCTTCTTGTTTGTTGAAAGTTCTCAACGTATTAGGAGAAAGAGCGTGTTCGTGCAAGAGTGATGCAGTGTGCGTTTTCCTGGACTTCAAGTGATTTGGGAAACATACTCCTTATTTTTCCACATTGTGTAAGAAACAACATGAGGCTTGCAAGAGATTGAAACAATGCATCCCAAAACGTATTCCAGCAGTGGAAACACACGTTTCTACAAAGACTTTGAAGGAGCAAGCAAAAGCCTAGTGGCTGAGTGTCCTTTCAGAGAAAAACACACCCATAGCTTCCTTCTGGAGTGATTTTTCAGCCTGGAATTCATATGCATTTTGTACTGTGCAGAATGTAGCTACCTGCTCGGGAGTTGTCATAGATGCATCTTTCCTGCAGGAGTTTATTGCAACATTCATTGTTTCCCTAATTTCTTTAGGGTTGGTTTTGGAAGGTCTTTCAACTTTGGCCAAATCCCGCTTCGTACGAAATTTTTTCACAGCGCTGTTTCCAAGTGTCCACAAAGAGCCTCTGCTTGAAACTGTCCACATGCACATCTCCCATACTGGTGTGTTCGTTTCACTACCTGGATTTTGGTTTCCTCTTCTTTCTTTGAAATGACAAGCCTTCTTTCTGCACGCTACACACACCTTGTAGCAGTTTCAGTTTTTAGCATGTTGGTGCTCTCAAAACGCTGTGTAACCTATGTAGAATGTGTCACTCTCAAGCACTGAATACACAACCTAGAGCTCCTTTCACCACCGACACGCAAACACATCTTTTTGTGAAAGTCCTACTTCAGGTCTCTTGGAAATGTAAGGTTTTCATCGAGAACATGAAGTCAATCACGGTTTTGCACTCTGCTGCCAATAGAAATGCACTTTTCTACAAACCCGTCTGAATTTCACTGCAAAATACCCTTCTTTTCTGGTTTGTTGAAAGTTCTCAACACATTAGGAGAAAGAGCGTGTTCGTGCAAGAGTGATGCAGTGTGCGTTTTCCTGGACTTCAAGTGATTTGGGAAACATACTCCTTATTTTTCCACATTGTGTAAGAAACAACATGAGGCTTGCAAGAGATTGAAACAATGCATCCCAAAACGTATTCCAGCAGTGGAAACACACGTTTCTACAAAGACTTTGAAGGAGCAAGCAAAAGCCTAGTGGCTGAGTGTTCTTTCAGAGAGAAACACACGCATTGCATCCTTCTGGAGTGAGTTTTCAGCCTGGAATTCATATGCATTTTGTACTGTGCAGAATGTAGCTACCTGCTCGGGAGTTGTGTCATAGATGCACCTTTCCTGCAGGAGTTTATTGCAACATTCATTGTTTCCCTAAGTTCTTTAGGGTTGGTTTTGGAAGGTCTTTCAACTTTGGCCAAATCCCGCTTCGTACGAAATTTTTTCACAGCGCTGTTTCCAAGTGTCCACAAAGAGCCTCTGCTTGAAACTGTCCACATGCACATCTCCCATACTGGTGTGTTCGTTTCACTACCTGGATTTTGGTTTCCTCTTCTTTCTTTGAAATGACAAGCCTTCTTTCTGCACGCTACACACACCTTGTAGCAGTTTCAGTTTTTAGCATGTTGGTGCTCTCAAAACGCTGTGTAACCTATGTAGAGTGTGTCACTCTCAAGCACTGAATACACAACCTAGAGCTCCTTTCACCACAAACACGCAAACACATCTTTTTGTGAAAGTCCTACTTCAGGTCACTTGGAAATGTAAGGTTTTCATCGAGAACATGAAGTCAATCACGGTTTTGCACTCTGCTGCCAATAGAAATGCACTTTTCTACAAACCCGTCTGAATTTCACTGCAAAATACCCTTCTCTTCTTGTTTGTTGAAAGTTCTCAACGTATTAGGAGAAAGAGCGTGTTTGTGCAAGAGTGATGCAGTGTGCGTTTTCCTGGACTTCAAGTGATTTGGGAAACATACTCCTTATTTTTCCACATTGTGTAAGAAACAACATGAGGCTAGCAAGAGATTGAAACAATGCATCCCAAAACGTATTCCGGCAGTGGAAACACACGTTTCTACAAAGACTTTGAAGGAGCAAGCAAAAGCCTAGTGGCTGAGTGTTCTTTCAGAGAGAAACACACGCATTGCTTCCTTCTGGAGTGAGTTTTCAGCCTGGAATTCATATGCATTTTGTACTGTGCAGAATGTAGCTACCTGCTCGGGAGTTGTGTCACAGATGCACCTTTCCTGCAGGAGTTTATTGCAACATTCATTGTTTCCCTAAGTTCTTTAGGGTTGGTTTTGGAAGGTCTTTTAACTTTGGCCAAATCCCGCTTCGTACGAAATTTTTTCACAGCGCTGTTTCCAAATGTCCACAAAGACCCTCTGCTTGAAACTGTCCACATGCACATCTCCCATACTGGTGTGTTCGTTTCACTACCTGGATTTTGGTTTCCCCTTCTTTCTTTGAAATGAAAAGCGTACTTTCGGCACGCTACACACACCTTGTAGCAGTTTCAGTTTTTAGCATGTTGGTGCTCTCAAAACGCTGTGTAACCTATGTAGAGTGTGTCACTCTCCAGCACTGAATACACAACCTAGAGCTCCTTTCACCACAGACACGCAAACACATCTTTTTGTGAAAGTCCTACTTCAGGTCACTTGGAAATGTAAGGTTTTCATCGAGAACATGAAGTCAATCACGGTTTTGCACTCTGCTGCCAATAAAAATGTACTTTTCTACAAACCCGTCTGAATTTCACTGCAAAATACCCTTCTCTTCTTGTTTGTTGAAAGTTCTCAATACATTACAACACGCTTTCTCAGAGCGTGTTTGTGCAAGAGTGATGCAGTGTGCGTTTTCCTGGACTTCAAGTGATTTGGGAAACATACTCCTTATTTTTCCACATTGTGTAAGAAACAACATGAGGCTTGCAAGAGATGTAAACAATGCATCCCAAAACGTATTCCGGCAGTGAAAACACACGTTTCTACAAAGTCTTTGAAGGAGCAAGCAAAAGCCTAGTGGCTGAGTGTTCTTTCAGAGAGAAACACACGCATTGCTTCCTTCTGGAGTGAGTGTTCAGCCTGGAATTCATATGCATTTTGTACTGTGCAGAATGTAGCTACCTGCTCGGGAGTTGTGTCATAGATGCACCTTTCCTGCAGGAGTTTATTGCAACATTCATTGTTTCCCTAAGTTCTTTAGGGTTGGTTTTGGAAGGTCTTTTAACTTTGGCCAAATCCCGCTTCGTACGAAATTTTTTCACAGCGCTGTTTCCAAGTGTCCACAAAGAGCCTCTGCTTGAAACTGTCCACATGCACATCTCCCATACTGGTGTGTTCGTTTCACTACCTGGATTTTGGTTTCCTCTTCTTTCTTTGAAATGACAAGCGTACTTTCTGCACGCTACACACACCTTGTAGCAGTTTCAGTTTTTAGCATGTTGGTGCTTTCAAAACGCTGTGTAACCTATGTAGAGTGTGTCACTCTCCAGCACTGAATACACAACCTAGATCTCCTTTCACCAGAGACACGCAAACACATCTTTTTGTGAAAGTCCTACTTCAGGTCACTTGGAAATGTAAGGTTTTCATCGAGAACATGAAGTCAATCACGGTTTTGCACTCTGCTGCCAATAGAAATGTACTTTTCTACAAACCCGTCTGAATTTCACTGCAAAATACCCTTCTCTTCTTGTTTGTTGAAAGTTCTCAACGTATTAGGAGAAAGAGCGTGTTCGTGCAAGAGTGATGCAGTGTGCGTTTTCCTGGACTTCAAGTGATTTGGGAAACATACTCCTTATTTTTCCCCATTGTGTAAGAAACAACATGAGGCTTGCAAAAGATTGAAACAATGCATCCCAAACCTTTTCCAGGAGTGAAAACACACGTTTCTATAAAGACTTTGAAGAAGCAAGCAAAAGCCTAGTGGCTGAGTGTTCTTTCAGAGAGAAACACATGCATTGCTTCCTTCTGGAGTGAGTTTTCAGCCTGGAATTCATATGCATTTTGTACTGTGCAGAATGTAGCTACCTGCTCGGGAGTTGTGTCATAGATGCACCTTTCCTGCAGGAGTTTATTGCAACATTCATTGTTTGGGTAAGTTCTTTAGGGTTGCTTTTGGAAGGTCTTTCAACTTTGGCCAAATCCCGCTTCGTACGAAATTTTTTCACAGCGCTGTTTCCAAATGTCCACAAAGAGCCTCTGCTTGAAACTGTCCACATGCACATCTCCCATACTGGTGTGTTCGTTTCACTACCTGGATTTTGGTTTCCTCTTCTTTCTTTGAAATGACAAGCCTTCTTTCTGCACGCTACACACACCTTGTAGCAGTTTCAGTTTTTAGCATGTTGGTGCTCTCAAAACGCTGTGTAACCTATGTAGAGTGTGTCACTCTCCAGCACTGAATACACAACCTAGAGCTCCTTTCACCACAGACATGGAAACACATCTTTTTGTGAAAGTCCTACTTCAGGTCACTTGGAAATGTAAGGTTTTCATCGAGAACATGAAGTCAATCACGGTTTTGCACTCTGCAGCCAATTGAAATGTACTTTTCTACAAACCCGTCTGATTTTCACTGCAAAATACCCTTCTTTTCTGGTTTGTTAAAAGTTCTCAACGTATTAGGAGAAAGAGCGTGTTCGTGCAAGAGTGATGCAGTGTGCGTTTTCCTGGACTTCAAGTGATTTGGGAAACATACTCCTTATTTTTCCACATTGTGTAAGAAACAACATGAGGCTTGCAAGAGATGTAAACAATGCATCCCAAAACGTATTCCGGCAGTGAAAACACACGTTTCTACAAAGTCTTTGAAGGAGCAAGCAAAAGCCTAGTGGCTGAGTGTTCTTTCAGAGAGAAACACACGCATTGCTTCCTTCTGGAGTGAGCTTTCAGCCTGGAATTCATATGCATTTTGTACTGTGCAGAATGTAGCTACCTGCTCGGGAGTTGTGTCATAGATGCACCTTTCCTGCAGGAGTTTATTGCAACATTCATTGTTTGGCTAAGTTCTTTAGGGTTGGTTTTGGAAGGTCTTTCAACTTTGGCCAAATCCCGCTTCGTACGAAATTTTTTCACAGCGCTGTTTCCAAATGTCCACAAAGAGCCTCTGTTTGAAACTGTCCACATGCACATCTCCCATACTGGTGTGTTCGTTTCACTACCTGGATTTTGGTTTCCTCTTCTTTCTTTGAAATGACAAGCCTTCTTTCTGCACGCTACACACACCTTGTAGCAGTTTCAGTTTTTAGCATGTTGGTGCTCTCAAAACGCTGTGTAACCTATGTAGAGTGTGTCACTCTCCAGCACTGAATACACAACTTAGAGCTCCTTTCACCACAGACACGCAAACACATGTTTTTGTGAAAGTCCTACTTCAGGTCACTTGGAAATATCAGGTTTTCATCGAGAACATGAAGTCAATCACGGTTTTGCACTCTGCTGCCAATAGAAATGCACTTTTCTACAAACCCGTCTGAATTTCACTGCAAAATACCCTTCTCTTCTTGTTTGTTGAAAGTTCTCAACGTATTAGGAGAAAGAGCGTGTTCGTGCAAGAGTGATGCAGTGTGCGTTTTCCTAGACTTCAAGTGATTTGGGAAACATACTCCTTATTTTTCCACATTGTGTAAGAAACAGCATGAGGCTTGCAAGAGATTGAAACAATGCATCCCAAAACGTAATCCAGCAGTGAAAACACACGTTTCTACAAAGACTTTGAAGGAGCAAGCAAAAGCCTAGTGGCTGAGTGTTCTTTCAGAGAGAAACACACGCATTGCTTCCTTCTGGAGTGAGTTTTCAGCCTGGAATTCATATGCATTTTGTACTGTGAAGAATGTAGCTACCTGCTCGGGAGTTGTGTCATAGATGCACCTTTCCTGCAGGAGTTTATTGCAACATTTATTGTTTGGCTAAGTTCTTTAGGGTTGGTTTTGGAAGGTCTTTCAACTTTGGCCAAATCCCGCTTCGTACGAAATTTTTTCACAGCGCTGTTTCCAAGTGTCCACAAAGAGCCTCTGCTTGAAACTGTCCACATGCACATCTCCCATACTGGTGTGTTCGTTTCACTACCTGGATTTTGGTTTCCTCTTCTTTCTTTGAAATAACAAGCGTACTTTCTGCACGCTACACACACCTTGTAGCAGTTTCAGTTTGAAGCATGTTGGTGCTCTCAAAACGCTGTGTAACCTATGTAGAGTGTGTCACTCTCCAGCACTGAATACACAACCTAGAGCTCCTTTCACCACAGACACGCAAACACATCTTTTTGTGAAAGTCCTACTTCAGGTCACTTGGAAATGTAAGGTTTTCATGGAGAACATGAAGTCAATCGAGGTTTTGTACTCTGCAGCCAATTGAAATGTACTTTTCTACAAACCCGTCTGAATTTCACTGCAAAATACCCTTCTCTTCTTGTTTGTTGAAAGTTCTCAACGTATTAGGAGAAAGAGCGTGTTCGTGCAAGAGTGATGCAGTGTGCGTTTTCCTGGACTTCAAGTGATTTGGGAAACATACTCCTTATTTTTCCCCATTGTGTAAGAAACAACATGAGGCTTGCAAGACATTGAAACAATGCATCCCAAAACGTATTCCGGCAGTGGAAACACACGTTTCTACAAAGACTTTGAAGGAGCAAGCAAAAGCCTAGTGGCTGAGTGTTCTTTCAGAGAGAAACACACGCATTGCTTCCTTCTGGAGTGAGTTTTCAGCCTGGAATTCATATGCATTTTGTACTGTGCAGAATGTAGCTACCTGCTCGGGAGTTGTGTCATAGATGCACCTTTCCTGCAGGAGTTTATTGCAACATTCATTGTTTCCCTAAGTTCTTGAGGGTTGGTTTTGGAAGGTCTTTCAACTTTGGCCAAATCCCGCTTCGTACGAAATTTTTTCACAGCGCTGTTTCCAAGTGTCCACAAAGTGCCTCTGCTTGAAACTGTCCACATGCACATCTCCCATACTGGTGTGTTCGTTTCACTACCTGGATTTTGGTTTCCTCTTCTTTCTTTGAAATGAAAAGCGTACTTTCTGCACGCTACACACACCTTGTAGCAGTTTCAGTTTTTAGCATGTTGGTGCTCTCAAAACGCTGTGTAACCTATGTAGAGTGTGTCACTCTCCAGCACTGAATACACAACCTAGAGCTCCTTTCACCACAGACACGCAAACACATCTTTTTGTGAAAGTCCTACTTCAGGTCACTTGGAAATGTAAGGTTTTCATCGAGAACATGAAGTCAATCACGGTTTTGCACTCTGCAGCCAATTGAAATGTATTTTCTACAAACTCGTTTGAATTTCACTGCAAAATACCCTTCTCTTCTTGTTTGTTGAAAGTTCTCAATACATTCGGATAAAGAGCGTGTTTGTGCAAGAGTGATGCAGTGTGCGTTTTCCTGGACTTCAAGTGATTTGGGAAACATACTCCTTATTTTTCCCCATTGTGTAAGAAACAACATGAGGCTTGCAAGAGATTGAAACAATGCATCCCAAACCTTTTCCAGGAGTGAAAACACACGTTTCTATAAAGACTTTGAAGAAGCAAGCAAAAGCCTAGTGGCTGAGTGTTCTTTCAGAGAGAAACACATGCATTGCTTCCTTCTGGAGTGAGTTTTCAGCCTGGAATTCATATGCATTTTGTACTGTGCAGAATGTAGCTACCTGCTCGGGAGTTGTGTCATAGATGCACCTTTCCTGCAGGAGTTTATTGCAACATTCATTGTTTGGCTAAGTTCTTTAGGGTTGGTTTTGGAAGGTCTTTCAACTTTGGCCAAATCCCGCTTCGTACAAAATTTTTTCACAGCGCTGTTTCCAAATGTCCACAAAGAGCCTCTGCTTGAAACTGTCCACATGCACATCTCCCATACTGGTGTGTTCGTTTCACTACCTGGATTTTGGTTTCCTCTTCTTTCTTTGAAATGACAAGCCTTCTTTCTGCACGCTACACACACCTTGTAGCAGTTTCAGTTTTTAGCATGTTGGTGCTCTCAAAACGCTGTGTAACCTATGTAGAGTGTGTCACTCTCCAGCACTGAATACACAACCTAGAGCTCCTTTCACCACAGACATGCAAACACATCTTTTTGTGAAAGTCCTACTTCAGGTCACTTGGAAATGTAAGGTTTTCATCGAGAACATGAAGTCAATCACGGTTTTGCACTCTGCAGCCAATTGAAATGTACTTTTCTACAAACCCGTCTGATTTTCACTGCAAAATACCCTTCTTTTCTGGTTTGTTAAAAGTTCTCAACGTATTAGGAGAAAGAGCGTGTTCGTGCAAGAGTGATGCAGTGTGCGTTTTCCTGGACTTCAAGTGATTTGGGAAACATACTCCTTATTTTTCCACATTGTGTAAGAAACAACATGAGGCTTGCAAGAGATGTAAACAATGCATCCCAAAACGTATTCCGGCAGTGAAAACACACGTTTCTACAAAGTCTTTGAAGGAGCAAGCAAAAGCCTAGTGGCTGAGTGTTCTTTCAGAGAGAAACACACGCATTGCTTCCTTCTGGAGTGAGCTTTCAGCCTGGAATTCATATGCATTTTGTACTGTGCAGAATGTAGCTACCTGCTCGGGAGTTGTGTCATAGATGCACCTTTCCTGCAGGAGTTTATTGCAACATTCATTGTTTGGCTAAGTTCTTTAGGGTTGGTTTTGGAAGGTCTTTCAACTTTGGCCAAATCCCGCTTCGTACCAAATTTTTTCACAGCGCTGTTTCCAAATGTCCACAAAGAGCCTCTGTTTGAAACTGTCCACATGCACATCTCCCATACTGGTGTGTTCGTTTCACTACCTGGATTTTGGTTTCCTCTTCTTTCTTTGAAATGACAAGCCTTCTTTCTGCACGCTACACACACCTTGTAGCAGTTTCAGTTTTTAGCATGTTGGTGCTCTCAAAACGCTGTGTAACCTATGTAGAGTGTGTCACTCTCCAGCACTGAATACACAACTTAGAGCTCCTTTCACCACAGACACGCAAACACATGTTTTTGTGAAAGTCCTACTTCAGGTCACTTGGAAATATCAGGTTTTCATCGAGAACATGAAGTCAATCACGGTTTTGCACTCTGCTGCCAATAGAAATGCACTTTTCTACAAACCCGTCTGAATTTCACTGCAAAATACCCTTCTCTTCTTGTTTGTTGAAAGTTCTCAACGTATTAGGAGAAAGAGCGTGTTCGTGCAAGAGTGATGCAGTGTGCGTTTTCCTAGACTTCAAGTGATTTGGGAAACATACTCCTTATTTTTCCACATTGTGTAAGAAACAGCATGAGGCTTGCAAGAGATTGAAACAATGCATCCCAAAACGTAATCCAGCAGTGAAAACACACGTTTCTACAAAGACTTT
Organism: Miniopterus schreibersii; assembly: GCF_964146895.1. Classification (NCBI taxonomy): domain Eukaryota; kingdom Metazoa; phylum Chordata; class Mammalia; order Chiroptera; family Miniopteridae; genus Miniopterus; species Miniopterus schreibersii. The sequence goes on along the minus strand of NW_027669798.1, from coordinate 222,597 downwards.
GAAGGAGCAAGCAAAAGCCTAGTGGCTGAGTGTTCTTTCAGAGAGAAACACACGCATTGCTTCCTTCTGGAGTGAGTTTTCAGCCTGGAATTAATATGCATTTTGTACTGTGCAGAATGTAGCTACCTGCTCGGGAGTTGTGTCATAGATGCACCTTTCCTGCAGGAGTTTATTGCAACATTCATTGTTTGGCTAAGTTCTTGAGGGTTGGTTTTGGAAGGTCTTTCAACTTTGGCCAAATCCCGCTTCGTACGAAATTTTTTCACAGCGCTGTTTCCAAGTGTCCACAAAGAGCCTCTGCTTGAAACTGTCCACATGCACATCTCCCATACTGGTGTGTTCGTTTCACTACCTGGATTTTGGTTTCCTCTTCTTTCTTTGAAATGAAAAGCGTACTTTCTGCACGCTACACACACCTTGTAGCAGTTTCAGTTTTTAGCATGTTGGTGCTCTCAAAACGCTGTGTAACCTATGTAGAGTGTGTCACTCTCCAGCACTGAATACACAACCTAGAGCTCCTTTCACCACAGACACGCAAACACATCTTTTTGTGAAAGTCCTACTTCAGGTCACTTGGAAATGTAAGGTTTTCATCGAGAACATGAAGTCAATCACGGTTTTGCACTCTGCAGCCAATTGAAAAGTATTTTCTACAAACTCGTTTGAATTTCACTGCAAAATACCCTTCTCTTCTTGTTTGTTGAAAGTTCTCAATACATTCGGATAAAGAGCGTGTTTGTGCAAGAGTGATGCAGTGTGCGTTTTCCTGGACTTCAAGTGATTTGGGAAACATACTCCTTATTTTTCCCCATTGTGTAAGAAACAACATGAGGCTTGCAAGAGATTGAAACAATGCATCCCAAACCTTTTCCAGGAGTGAAAACACACGTTTCTATAAAGACTTTGAAGAAGCAAGCAAAAGCCTAGTGGCTGAGTGTTCTTTCAGAGAGAAACACATGCATTGCTTCCTTCTGGAGTGAGTTTTCAGCCTGGAATTCATATGCATTTTGTACTGTGCAGAATGTAGCTACCTGCTCGGGAGTTGTGTCATAGATGCACCTTTCCTGCAGGAGTTTATTGCAACATTCATTGTTTGGCTAAGTTCTTTAGGGTTGGTTTTGGAAGGTCTTTCAACTTTGGCCAAATCCCGCTTCGTACGAAATTTTTTCACAGCGCTGTTTCCAAATGTCCACAAAGAGCCTCTGCTTGAAACTGTCCACATGCACATCTCCCATACTGGTGTGTTCGTTTCACTACCTGGATTTTGGTTTCCTCTTCTTTCTTTGAAATGACAAGCCTTCTTTCTGCACGCTACACACACCTTGTAGCAGTTTCAGTTTTTAGCATGTTGGTGCTCTCAAAACGCTGTGTAACCTATGTAGAGTGTGTCACTCTCCAGCACTGAATACACAACCTAGAGCTCCTTTCACCACAGACATGCAAACACATCTTTTTGTGAAAGTCCTACTTCAGGTCACTTGGAAATGTAAGGTTTTCATCGAGAACATGAAGTCAATCACGGTTTTGCACTCTGCAGCCAATTGAAATGTACTTTTCTACAAACCCGTCTGATTTTCACTGCAAAATACCCTTCTTTTCTGGTTTGTTAAAAGTTCTCAACGTATTAGGAGAAAGAGCGTGTTCGTGCAAGAGTGATGCAGTGTGCGTTTTCCTGGACTTCAAGTGATTTGGGAAACATACTCCTTATTTTTCCACATTGTGTAAGAAACAACATGAGGCTTGCAAGAGATGTAAACAATGCATCCCAAAACGTATTCCGGCAGTGAAAACACACGTTTCTACAAAGTCTTTGAAGGAGCAAGCAAAAGCCTAGTGGCTGAGTGTTCTTTCAGAGAGAAACACACGCATTGCTTCCTTCTGGAGTGAGCTTTCAGCCTGGAATTCATATGCATTTTGTACTGTGCAGAATGTAGCTACCTGCTCGGGAGTTGTGTCATAGATGCACCTTTCCTGCAGGAGTTTATTGCAACATTCATTGTTTGGCTAAGTTCTTTAGGGTTGGTTTTGGAAGGTCTTTCAACTTTGGCCAAATCCCGCTTCGTACGAAATTTTTTCACAGCGCTGTTTCCAAATGTCCACAAAGAGCCTCTGTTTGAAACTGTCCACATGCACATCTCCCATACTGGTGTGTTCGTTTCACTACCTGGATTTTGGTTTCCTCTTCTTTCTTTGAAATGACAAGCCTTCTTTCTGCACGCTACACACACCTTGTAGCAGTTTCAGTTTTTAGCATGTTGGTGCTCTCAAAACGCTGTGTAACCTATGTAGAGTGTGTCACTCTCCAGCACTGAATACACAACTTAGAGCTCCTTTCACCACAGACACGCAAACACATGTTTTTGTGAAAGTCCTACTTCAGGTCACTTGGAAATATCAGGTTTTCATCGAGAACATGAAGTCAATCACGGTTTTGCACTCTGCTGCCAATAGAAATGCACTTTTCTACAAACCCGTCTGAATTTCACTGCAAAATACCCTTCTCTTCTTGTTTGTTGAAAGTTCTCAACGTATTAGGAGAAAGAGCGTGTTCGTGCAAGAGTGATGCAGTGTGCGTTTTCCTAGACTTCAAGTGATTTGGGAAACATACTCCTTATTTTTCCACATTGTGTAAGAAACAGCATGAGGCTTGCAAGAGATTGAAACAATGCATCCCAAAACGTAATCCAGCAGTGAAAACACACGTTTCTACAAAGACTTTGAAGGAGCAAGCAAAAGCCTAGTGGCTGAGTGTTCTTTCAGAGAGAAACACACGCATTGCTTCCTTCTGGAGTGAGTTTTCAGCCTGGAATTAATATGCATTTTGTACTGTGCAGAATGTAGCTACCTGCTCGGGAGTTGTGTCATAGATGCACCTTTCCTGCAGGAGTTTATTGCAACATTCATTGTTTCCCTAAGTTCTTGAGGGTTGGTTTTGGAAGGTCTTTCAACTTTGGCCAAATCCCGCTTCGTACGAAATTTTTTCACAGCGCTGTTTCCAAGTGTCCACAAAGAGCCTCTGCTTGAAACTGTCCACATGCACATCTCCCATACTGGTGTGTTCGTTTCACTACCTGGATTTTGGTTTCCTCTTCTTTCTTTGAAATGAAAAGCGTACTTTCTGCACGCTACACACACCTTGTAGCAGTTTCAGTTTGAAGCATGTTGGTGCTCTCAAAACGCTGTGTAACCTATGTAGAGTGTGTCACTCTCCAGCACTGAATACACAACCTAGAGCTCCTTTCACCACAGACACGCAAACACATCTTTTTGTGAAAGTCCTACTTCAGGTCACTTGGAAATGTAAGGTTTTCATCGAGAACATGAAGTCAATCACGGTTTTGCACTCTGCAGCCAATTGAAATGTATTTTCTACAAACTCGTTTGAATTTCACTGCAAAATACCCTTCTCTTCTTGTTTGTTGAAAGTTCTCAATACATTCGGATAAAGAGCGTGTTTGTGCAAGAGTGATGCAGTGTGCGTTTTCCTGGACTTCAAGTGATTTGGGAAACATACTCCTTATTTTTCCCCATTGTGTAAGAAACAACATGAGGCTTGCAAGAGATTGAAACAATGCATCCCAAACCTTTTCCAGGAGTGAAAACACACGTTTCTATAAAGACTTTGAAGAAGCAAGCAAAAGCCTAGTGGCTGAGTGTTCTTTCAGAGAGAAACACATGCATTGCTTCCTTCTGGAGTGAGTTTTCAGCCTGGAATTCATATGCATTTTGTACTGTGCAGAATGTAGCTACCTGCTCGGGAGTTGTGTCATAGATGCACCTTTCCTGCAGGAGTTTATTGCAACATTCATTGTTTGGCTAAGTTCTTTAGGGTTGGTTTTGGAAGGTCTTTCAACTTTGGCCAAATCCCGCTTCGTACGAAATTTTTTCACAGCGCTGTTTCCAAATGTCCACAAAGAGCCTCTGCTTGAAACTGTCCACATGCACATCTCCCATACTTGTGTGTTCGTTTCACTACCTGGATTTTGGTTTCCTCTTCTTTCTTTGAAATGACAAGCCTTCTTTCTGCACGCTACACACACCTTGTAGCAGTTTCAGTTTTTAGCATGTTGGTGCTCTCAAAACGCTGTGTAACCTATGTAGAGTGTGTCACTCTCCAGCACTGAATACACAACCTAGAGCTCCTTTCACCACAGACATGCAAACACATCTTTTTGTGAAAGTCCTACTTCAGGTCACTTGGAAATGTAAGGTTTTCATCGAGAACATGAAGTCAATCACGGTTTTGCACTCTGCAGCCAATTGAAATGTACTTTTCTACAAACCCGTCTGATTTTCACTGCAAAATACCCTTCTTTTCTGGTTTGTTAAAAGTTCTCAACGTATTAGGAGAAAGAGCGTGTTCGTGCAAGAGTGATGCAGTGTGCGTTTTCCTGGACTTCAAGTGATTTGGGAAACATACTCCTTATTTTTCCACATTGTGTAAGAAACAACATGAGGCTTGCAAGAGATGTAAACAATGCATCCCAAAACGTATTCCGGCAGTGAAAACACACGTTTCTACAAAGTCTTTGAAGGAGCAAGCAAAAGCCTAGTGGCTGAGTGTTCTTTCAGAGAGAAACACACGCATTGCTTCCTTCTGGAGTGAGCTTTCAGCCTGGAATTCATATGCATTTTCTACTGTGCAGAATGTAGCTACCTGCTCGGGAGTTGTGTCATAGATGCACCTTTCCTGCAGGAGTTTATTGCAACATTCATTGTTTGGCTAAGTTCTTTAGGGTTGGTTTTGGAAGGTCTTTCAACTTTGGCCAAATCCCGCTTCGTACGAAATTTTTTCACAGCGCTGTTTCCAAATGTCCACAAAGAGCCTCTGTTTGAAACTGTCCACATGCACATCTCCCATACTGGTGTGTTCGTTTCACTACCTGGATTTTGGTTTCCTCTTCTTTCTTTGAAATGACAAGCCTTCTTTCTGCACGCTACACACACCTTGTAGCAGTTTCAGTTTTTAGCATGTTGGTGCTCTCAAAACGCTGTGTAACCTATGTAGAGTGTGTCACTCTCCAGCACTGAATACACAACTTAGAGCTCCTTTCACCACAGACACGCAAACACATGTTTTTGTGAAAGTCCTACTTCAGGTCACTTGGAAATATCAGGTTTTCATCGAGAACATGAAGTCAATCACGGTTTTGCACTCTGTTGCCAATAGAAATGCACTTTTCTACAAACCCGTCTGAATTTCACTGCAAAATACCCTTCTCTTCTTGTTTGTTGAAAGTTCTCAATACATTACAACACGCTTTCTCAGAGCGTGTTTGTGCAAGAGTGATGCAGTGTGCGTTTTCCTGGACTTCAAGTGATTTGGGAAACATACTCCTTATTTTTCCACATTGTGTAAGAAACAACATGAGGCTTGCAAGAGATGTAAACAATGCATCCCAAAACGTATTCCGGCAGTGAAAACACACGTTTCTACAAAGTCTTTGAAGGAGCAAGCAAAAGCCTATTGGCTGAGTGTTCTTTCAGAGAGAAACACACGCATTGCTTCCTTCTGGAGTGAGTTTTCAGCCTGGAATTCATATGCATTTTGTACTGTGAAGAATGTAGCTACCTGCTCGGGAGTTGTGTCATAGATGCACCTTTCCTGCAGGAGTTTATTGCAACATTCATTGTTTGGCTAAGTTCTTTAGGGTTGGTTTTGGAAGGTCTTTCAACTTTGGCCAAAACCCGCTTCGTACGAAATTTTTTCACAGCGCTGTTTCCAAGTGTCCACAAAGAGCCTCTGCTTGAAACTGTCCACATGCACATCTCCCATACTGGTGTGTTCGTTTCACTACCTGGATTTTGGTTTCCTCTTCTTTCTTTGAAATGACAAGCCTTCTTTCTGCACGCTACACACACCTTGTAGCAGTTTCAGTTTTTAGCATGTTGGTGCTCTCAAAACGCTGTGTAACCTATGTAGAGTGTGTCACTCTCCAGCACTGAATACACAACCTAGAGCTCCTTTCACCACAGACACGCAAACACATCTTTTTGTGAAAGTCCTACTTCAGGTCACTTGGAAATGTAAGGTTTTCATCGAGAACATGAAGTCAATCACGGTTTTGCACTCTGCAGCCAATTGAAATGTATTTTCTACAAACTCGTTTGAATTTCACTGCAAAATACCCTTCTCTTCTTGTTTGTTGAAAGTTCTCTATACATTCGGATAAAGAGCGTGTTTGTGCAAGAGTGATGCAGTGTGCGTTTTCCTGGACTTCAAGTGATTTGGGAAACATACTCCTTATTTTTCCCCATTGTGTAAGAAACAACATGAGGCTTGCAAGAGATTGAAACAATGCATCCCAAACCTTTTCCAGGAGTGAAAACACACGTTTCTATAAAGACTTTGAAGAAGCAAGCAAAAGCCTAGTGGCTGAGTGTTCTTTCAGAGAGAAACACATGCATTGCTTCCTTCTGGAGTGAGTTTTCAGCCTGGAATTCATATGCATTTTGTACTGTGCAGAATGTAGCTACCTGCTCGGGAGTTGTGTCATAGATGCACCTTTCCTGCAGGAGTTTATTGCAACATTCATTGTTTGGCTAAGTTCTTTAGGGTTGGTTTTGGAAGGTCTTTCAACTTTGGCCAAATCCCGCTTCGTACGAAATTTTTTCACAGCGCTGTTTCCAAATGTCCACAAAGAGCCTCTGTTTGAAACTGTCCACATGCACATCTCCCATACTGGTGTGTTCGTTTCACTACCTGGATTTTGGTTTCCTCTTCTTTCTTTGAAATGACAAGCCTTCTTTCTGCACGCTACACACACCTTGTAGCAGTTTCAGTTTTTAGCATGTTGGTGCTCTCAAAACGCTGTGTAACCTATGTAGAGTGTGTCACTCTCCAGCACTGAATACACAACTTAGAGCTCCTTTCACCACAGACACGCAAACACATGTTTTTGTGAAAGTCCTACTTCAGGTCACTTGGAAATATCAGGTTTTCATCGAGAACATGAAGTCAATCACGGTTTTGCACTCTGTTGCCAATAGAAATGCACTTTTCTACAAACCCGTCTGAATTTCACTGCAAAATACCCTTCTCTTCTTGTTTGTTGAAAGTTCTCAATACATTACAACACGCTTTCTCAGAGCGTGTTTGTGCAAGAGTGATGCAGTGTGCGTTTTCCTGGACTTCAAGTGATTTGGGAAACATACTCCTTATTTTTCCACATTGTGTAAGAAACAACATGAGGCTTGCAAGAGATGTAAACAATGCATCCCAAAACGTATTCCGGCAGTGAAAACACACGTTTCTACAAAGTCTTTGAAGGAGCAAGCAAAAGCCTATTGGCTGAGTGTTCTTTCAGAGAGAAACACACGCATTGCTTCCTTCTGGAGTGAGTTTTCAGCCTGGAATTCATATGCATTTTGTACTGTGAAGAATGTAGCTACCTGCTCGGGAGTTGTGTCATAGATGCACCTTTCCTGCAGGAGTTTATTGCAACATTCATTGTTTGGCTAAGTTCTTTAGGGTTGGTTTTGGAAGGTCTTTCAACTTTGGCCAAAACCCGCTTCGTACGAAATTTTTTCACAGCGCTGTTTCCAAGTGTCCACAAAGAGCCTCTGCTTGAAACTGTCCACATGCACATCTCCCATACTGGTGTGTTCGTTTCACTACCTGGATTTTGGTTTCCTCTTCTTTCTTTGAAATGACAAGCCTTCTTTCTGCACGCTACACACACCTTGTAGCAGTTTCAGTTTTTAGCATGTTGGTGCTCTCAAAACGCTGTGTAACCTATGTAGAGTGTGTCACTCTCCAGCACTGAATACACAACCTAGAGCTCCTTTCACCACAGACACGCAAACACATCTTTTTGTGAAAGTCCTACTTCAGGTCACTTGGAAATGTAAGGTTTTCATCGAGAACATGAAGTCAATCACGGTTTTGCACTCTGCAGCCAATTGAAATGTATTTTCTACAAACTCGTTTGAATTTCACTGCAAAATACCCTTCTCTTCTTGTTTGTTGAAAGTTCTCTATACATTCGGATAAAGAGCGTGTTTGTGCAAGAGTGATGCAGTGTGCGTTTTCCTGGACTTCAAGTGATTTGGGAAACATACTCCTTATTTTTCCCCATTGTGTAAGAAACAACATGAGGCTTGCAAGAGATTGAAACAATGCATCCCAAACCTTTTCCAGGAGTGAAAACACACGTTTCTATAAAGACTTTGAAGAAGCAAGCAAAAGCCTAGTGGCTGAGTGTTCTTTCAGAGAGAAACACATGCATTGCTTCCTTCTGGAGTGAGTTTTCAGCCTGGAATTCATATGCATTTTGTACTGTGCAGAATGTAGCTACCTGCTCGGGAGTTGTGTCATAGATGCACCTTTCCTGCAGGAGTTTATTGCAACATTCATTGTTTGGCTAAGTTCTTTAGGGTTGGTTTTGGAAGGTCTTTCAACTTTGGCCAAATCCCGCTTCGTACGAAATTTTTTCACAGCGCTGTTTCCAAATGTCCACAAAGAGCCTCTGCTTGAAACTGTCCACATGCACATCTCCCATACTGGTGTGTTCGTTTCACTACCTGGATTTTGGTTTCCTCTTCTTTCTTTGAAATGACAAGCCTTCTTTCTGCACGCTACACACACCTTGTAGCAGTTTCAGTTTTTAGCATGTTGGTGCTCTCAAAACGCTGTGTAACCTATGTAGAGTGTGTCACTCTCCAGCACTGAATACACAACCTAGAGCTCCTTTCACCACAGACATGCAAACACATCTTTTTGTGAAAGTCCTACTTCAGGTCACTTGGAAATGTAAGGTTTTCATCGAGAACATGAAGTCAATCACGGTTTTGCACTCTGCAGCCAATTGAAATGTACTTTTCTACAAACCCGTCTGATTTTCACTGCAAAATACCCTTCTTTTCTGGTTTGTTAAAAGTTCTCAACGTATTAGGAGAAAGAGCGTGTTCGTGCAAGAGTGATGCAGTGTGCGTTTTCCTGGACTTCAAGTGATTTGGGAAACATACTCCTTATTTTTCCACATTGTGTAAGAAACAACATGAGGCTTGCAAGAGATGTAAACAATGCATCCCAAAACGTATTCCGGCAGTGAAAACACACGTTTCTACAAAGTCTTTGAAGGAGCAAGCAAAAGCCTAGTGGCTGAGTGTTCTTTCAGAGAGAAACACACGCATTGCTTCCTTCTGGAGTGAGCTTTCAGCCTGGAATTCATATGCATTTTGTACTGTGCAGAATGTAGCTACCTGCTCGGGAGTTGTGTCATAGATGCACCTTTCCTGCAGGAGTTTATTGCAACATTCATTGTTTGGCTAAGTTCTTTAGGGTTGGTTTTGGAAGGTCTTTCAACTTTGGCCAAATCCCGCTTCGTACGAAATTTTTTCACAGCGCTGTTTCCAAATGTCCACAAAGAGCCTCTGTTTGAAACTGTCCACATGCACATCTCCCATACTGGTGTGTTCGTTTCACTACCTGGATTTTGGTTTCCTCTTCTTTCTTTGAAATGACAAGCCTTCTTTCTGCACGCTACACACACCTTGTAGCAGTTTCAGTTTTTAGCATGTTGGTGCTCTCAAAACGCTGTGTAAACTATGTAGAGTGTGTCACTCTCCAGCACTGAATACACAACTTAGAGCTCCTTTCACCACAGACACGCAAACACATGTTTTTGTGAAAGTCCTACTTCAGGTCACTTGGAAATGTAAGGTTTTCATCGAGAACATGAAGTCAATCACGGTTTTGCACTCTGCTGCCAATAGAAATGCACTTTTCTACAAACCCGTCTGAATTTCACTGCAAAATACCCTTCTCTTCTTGTTTGTTGAAAGTTCTCAACGTATTAGGAGAAAGAGCGTGTTCGTGCAAGAGTGATGCACTGTGCGTTTTCCTAGACTTCAAGTGATTTGGGAAACATACTCCTTATTTTTCCACATTGTGTAAGAAACAGCATGAGGCTTGCAAGAGATTGAAACAATGCATCCCAAAACGTAATCCAGCAGTGAAAACACACGTTTCTACAAAGACTTTGAAGGAGCAAGCAAAAGCCTAGTGGCTGAGTGTTCTTTCAGAGAGAAACACACGCATTGCTTCCTTCTGGAGTGAGTTTTCAGCCTGGAATTCATATGCATTTTGTACTGTGAAGAATGTAGCTACCTGCTCGGGAGTTGTGTCATAGATGCACCTTTCCTGCAGGAGTTTATTGCAACATTCATTGTTTGGCTAAGTTCTTTAGGGTTGGTTTTGGAAGGTCTTTCAACTTTGGCCAAATCCCGCTTCGTACGAAATTTTTTCACAGCGCTGTTTCCAAGTGTCCACAAAGAGCCTCTGCTTGAAACTGTCCACATGCACATCTCCCATACTGGTGTGTTCGTTTCACTACCTGGATTTTGGTTTCCTCTTCTTTCTTTGAAATGACAAGCGTACTTTCTGCACGCTACACACACCTTGTAGCAGTTTCAGTTTTTAGCATGTTGGTGCCTTCAAAACGCTGTGTAACCTATGTAGAGTGTGTCACTCTCCAGCACTGAATACACAACCTAGAGCTCCTTTCACCACAGACACGCAAACACATCTTTTTGTGAAAGTCCTACTTCAGGTCACTTGGAAATGTAAGGTTTTCATGGAGAACATGAAGTCAATCGAGGTTTTGTACTCTGCAGCCAATTGAAATGTACTTTTCTACAAACCCGTCTGAATTTCACTGCAAAATACCCTTCTCTTCTTGTTTGTTGAAAGTTCTCAACGTATTAGGAGAAAGAGCGTGTTCGTGCAAGAGTGATGCAGTGTGCGTTTTCCTGGACTTCAAGTGATTTGGGAAACATACTCCTTATTTTTCCCCATTGTGTAAGAAACAACATGAGGCTTGCAAGAGATTGAAACAATGCATCCCAAAACGTATTCCGGCAGTGGAAACACACGTTTCTACAAAGACTTTGAAGGAGCAAGCAAAAGCCTAGTGGCTGAGTGTTCTTTCAGAGAGAAACACACGCATTGCTTCCTTCTGGAGTGAGTTTTCAGCCTGGAATTCATATGCATTTTGTACTGTGCAGAATGTAGCTACCTGCTCGGGAGTTGTGTCATAGATGCACCTTTCCTGCAGGAGTTTATTGCAACATTCATTGTTTCCCTAAGTTCTTGAGGGTTGGTTTTGGAAGGTCTTTCAACTTTGGCCAAATCTCGCGTCGTACGAAATTTTTTCACAGCGCTGTTTCCAAGTGTCCACAAAGAGCCTCTGCTTGAAACTGTCCACATGCACATCTCCCATACTGGTGTGTTCGTTTCACTACCTGGATTTTGGTTTCCTCTTCTTTCTTTGAAATGAAAAGCGTACTTTCTGCACGCTACACACACCTTGTAGCAGTTTCAGTTTGAAGCATGTTGGTGCTCTCAAAACGCTGTGTAACCTATGTAGAGTGTGTCACTCTCCAGCACTGAATACACAACCTAGAGCTCCTTTCACCACAGACACGCAAACACATCTTTTTGTGAAAGTCCTACTTCAGGTCACTTGGAAATGTAAGGTTTTCATCGAGAACATGAAGTCAATCACGGTTTTGCACTCTGCAGCCAATTGAAATGTATTTTCTACAAACTCGTTTGAATTTCACTGCAAAATACCCTTCTCTTCTTGTTTGTTGAAAGTTCTCAATACATTCGGATAAAGAGCGTGTTTGTGCAAGAGTGATGCAGTGTGCGTTTTCCTGGACTTCAAGTGATTTGGGAAACATACTCCTTATTTTTCCCCATTGTGTAAGAAACAACATGAGGCTTGCAAGAGATTGAAACAATGCATCCCAAACCTTTTCCAGGAGTGAAAACACACGTTTCTATAAAGACTTTGAAGAAGCAAGCAAAAGCCTAGTGGCTGAGTGTTCTTTCAGAGAGAAACACATGCATTGCTTCCTTCTGGAGTGAGTTTTCAGCCTGGAATTCATATGCATTTTGTACTGTGCAGAATGTAGCTACCTGCTCGGGAGTTGTGTCATAGATGCACCTTTCCTGCAGGAGTTTATTGCAACATTCATTGTTTGGCTAAGTTCTTTAGGGTTGGTTTTGGAAGGTCTTTCAACTTTGGCCAAATCCCGCTTCGTACGAAATTTTTTCACAGCGCTGTTTCCAAATGTCCACAAAGAGCCTCTGCTTGAAACTGTCCACATGCACATCTCCCATACTGGTGTGTTCGTTTCACTACCTGGATTTTGGTTTCCTCTTCTTTCTTTGAAATGACAAGCCTTCTTTCTGCACGCTACACACACCTTGTAGCAGTTTCAGTTTTTAGCATGTTGGTGCTCTCAAAACGCTGTGTAACCTATGTAGAGTGTGTCACTCTCCAGCACTGAATACACAACCTAGAGCTCCTTTCACCACAGACATGCAAACACATCTTTTTGTGAAAGTCCTACTTCAGGTCACTTGGAAATGTAAGGTTTTCATCGAGAACATGAAGTCAATCACGGTTTTGCACTCTGCAGCCTATTGAAATGTACTTTTCTACAAACCCGTCTGATTTTCACTGCAAAATACCCTTCTTTTCTGGTTTGTTAAAAGTTCTCAACGTATTAGGAGAAAGAGCGTGTTCGTGCAAGAGTGATGCAGTGTGCGTTTTCCTGGACTTCAAGTGATTTGGGAAACATACTCCTTATTTTTCCACATTGTGTAAGAAACAACATGAGGCTTGCAAGAGATGTAAACAATGCATCCCAAAACGTATTCCGGCAGTGAAAACACACGTTTCTACAAAGTCTTTGAAGGAGCAAGCAAAAGCCTAGTGGCTGAGTGTTCTTTCAGAGAGAAACACACGCATTGCTTCCTTCAGGAGTGAGCTTTCAGCCTGGAATTCATATGCATTTTGTACTGTGAAGAATGTAGCTACCTGCTCGGGAGTTGTGTCATAGATGCACCTTTCCTGCAGGAGTTTATTGCAACATTCATTGTTTGGCTAAGTTCTTTAGGGTTGGTTTTGGAAGGTCTTTCAACTTTGGCCAAATCCCGCTTCGTACGAAATTTTTTCACAGCGCTGTTTCCAAGTGTCCACAAAGAGCCTCTGCTTGAAACTGTCCACATGCACATCTCCCATACTGGTGTGTTCGTTTCACTACCTGGATTTTGGTTTCCTCTTCTTTCTTTGAAATGACAAGCGTACTTTCTGCACGCTACACACACCTTGTAGCAGTTTCAGTTTTTAGCATGTTGGTGCCTTCAAAACGCTGTGTAACCTATGTAGAGTGTGTCACTCTCCAGCACTGAATACACAACCTAGAGCTCCTTTCACCACAGACACGCAAACACATCTTTTTGTGAAAGTCCTACTTCAGGTCACTTGGAAATGTAAGGTTTTCATGGAGAACATGAAGTCAATCGAGGTTTTGTACTCTGCAGCCAATTGAAATGTACTTTTCTACAAACCCGTCTGAATTTCACTGCAAAATACCCTTCTCTTCTTGTTTGTTGAAAGTTCTCAACGTATTAGGAGAAAGAGCGTGTTCGTGCAAGAGTGATGCAGTGTGCGTTTTCCTGGACTTCAAGTGATTTGGGAAACATACTCCTTATTTTTCCCCATTGTGTAAGAAACAACATGAGGCTTGCAAGAGATTGAAACAATGCATCCCAAAACGTATTCCGGCAGTGGAAACACACGTTTCTACAAAGACTTTGAAGGAGCAAGCAAAAGCCTAGTGGCTGAGTGTTCTTTCAGAGAGAAACACACGCATTGCTTCCTTCTGGAGTGAGTTTTCAGCCTGGAATTCATATGCATTTTGTACTGTGCAGAATGTAGCTACCTGCTCGGGAGTTGTGTCATAGATGCACCTTTCCTGCAGGAGTTTATTGCAACATTCATTGTTTCCCTAAGTTCTTGAGGGTTGGTTTTGGAAGGTCTTTCAACTTTGGCCAAATCCCGCGTCGTACGAAATTTTTTCTCAGCGCTGTTTCCAAGTGTCCACAAAGAGCCTCTGCTTGAAACTGTCCACATGCACATCTCCCATACTGGTGTGTTCGTTTCACTACCTGGATTTTGGTTTCCTCTTCTTTCTTTGAAATGAAAAGCGTACTTTCTGCACGCTACACACACCTTGTAGCAGTTTCAGTTTGAAGCATGTTGGTGCTCTCAAAACGCTGTGTAACCTATGTAGAGTGTGTCACTCTCCAGCACTGAATACACAACCTAGAGCTCCTTTCACCACAGACACGCAAACACATCTTTTTGTGAAAGTCCTACTTCAGGTCACTTGGAAATGTAAGGTTTTCATCGAGAACATGAAGTCAATCACGGTTTTGCACTCTGCAGCCAATTGAAATGTATTTTCTACAAACTCGTTTGAATTTCACTGCAAAATACCCTTCTCTTCTTGTTTGTTGAAAGTTCTCAATACATTCGGATAAAGAGCGTGTTTGTGCAAGAGTGATGCAGTGTGCGTTTTCCTGGACTTCAAGTGATTTGGGAAACATACTCCTTATTTTTCCCCATTGTGTAAGAAACAACATGAGGCTTGCAAGAGATTGAAACAATGCATCCCAAACCTTTTCCAGGAGTGAAAACACACGTTTCTATAAAGACTTTGAAGAAGCAAGCAAAAGCCTAGTGGCTGAGTGTTCTTTCAGAGAGAAACACATGCATTGCTTCCTTCTGGAGTGAGTTTTCAGCCTGGAATTCATATGCATTTTGTACTGTGCAGAATGTAGCTACCTGCTCGGGAGTTGTGTCATAGATGCACCTTTCCTGCAGGAGTTTATTGCAACATTCATTGCTTGGCTAAGTTCTTTAGGGTTGGTTTTGGAAGGTCTTTCAACTTTGGCCAAATCCCGCTTCGTACGAAATTTTTTCACAGCGCTGTTTCCAAATGTCCACAAGGAGCCTCTGCTTGAAATGTCCACATGCACATCTCCCATACTGGTGTGTTCGTTTCACTACCTGGATTTTGGTTTCCTCTTCTTTCTTTGAAATGACAAGCCTTCTTTCTGCACGCTACACACACCTTGTAGCAGTTTCAGTTTTTAGCATGTTGGTGCTCTCAAAACGCTGTGTAACCTATGTAGAGTGTGTCACTCTCCAGCACTGAATACACAACCTAGAGCTCCTTTCACCACAGACATGCAAACACATCTTTTTGTGAAAGTCCTACTTCAGGTCACTTGGAAATGTAAGGTTTTCATCGAGAACATGAAGTCAATCACGGTTTTGCACTCTGCAGCCAATTG
The DNA here is from genome assembly GCF_964146895.1 of Miniopterus schreibersii. Taxonomy (NCBI): domain Eukaryota; kingdom Metazoa; phylum Chordata; class Mammalia; order Chiroptera; family Miniopteridae; genus Miniopterus; species Miniopterus schreibersii. The sequence goes on along the minus strand of NW_027669798.1, from coordinate 207,443 downwards.
AAATGTACTTTTCTACAAACCCGTCTGATTTTCACTGCAAAATACCCTTCTTTTCTGGTTTGTTAAAAGTTCTCAACGTATTAGGAGAAAGAGCGTGTTTGTGCAAGAGTGATGCAGTGTGCGTTTTCCTGGACTTCAAGTGATTTGGGAAACATACTCCTTATTTTTCCACATTGTGTAAGAAACAACATGAGGCTTGCAAGAGATGTAAACAATGCATCCCAAAACGTATTCCGGCAGTGAAAACACACGTTTCTACAAAGTCTTTGAAGGAGCAAGCAAAAGCCTAGTGGCTGAGTGTTCTTTCAGAGAGAAACACACGCATTGCTTCCTTCTGGAGTGAGCTTTCAGCCTGGAATTCACATGCATTTTGTACTGTGCAGAATGTAGCTACCTGCTCGGGAGTTGTGTCATAGATGCACCTTTCCTGCAGGAGTTTATTGCAACATTCATTGTTTGGCTAAGTTCTTTAGGGTTGGTTTTGGAAGGTCTTTAAACTTTGGCCAAATCCCGCTTCGTACGAAATTTTTTCACAGCGCTGTTTCCAAATGTCCACAAAGAGCCTCTGTTTGAAACTGTCCACATGCACATCTCCCATACTGGTGTGTTCGTTTCACTACCTGGATTTTGGTTTCCTCTTCTTTCTTTGAAATGACAAGCGTACTTTCTGCACGCTACAGACACCTTGTAGCAGTTTCAGTTTTTAGCATGTTGGTGCTTTCAAAACGCTGTGTAACCTATGTAGAGTGTGTCACTCTCCAGCACTGAATACACAACCTAGAGCTCCTTTCACCAGAGACACGCAAACACATCTTTTTGTGAAAGTCCTACTTCAGGTCACTTGGAAATGTAAGGTTTTCATCGAGAACATGAAGTCAATCACGGTTTTCCACTCTGCTGCCAATAAAAATGTACTTTTCTACAAACCCGTCTGAATTTCACTGCAAATTACCCTTCTCTTCTGGTTTGTTGAAAGTTCTCAACACATTAGGAGAAAGAGCGTGTTCGTGCAAGAGTGATGCAGTGTGCGTTTTCCTGGACTTCAAGTGATTTGGGAAACATACTCCTTATTTTTCCACATTGTGTAAGAAACAACATGAGGCTTGCAAGAGATTGAAACAATGCATCCCAAAACGTATTCCAGCAGTGAAAACACATGTTTCTACAAAGACTTTGAAGGAGCAAGCAAAAGCCTAGTGGCTGAGTGTTCTTTCAGAGAAAATCACACGCATTGCTTCCTTCTGGAGTGAGTTTTCAGCCTGGTATTCATATGCATTTTGTACTGTGCAGAATGTAGCTACCTGCTCGGGAGTTGTCATAGATGCATCTTTCCTGCAGGAGTTTATTGCAACATTCATTGTTTGGCTAAGTTCTTTAGGGTTGGTTTTGGAAGGTCTTTCAACTTTGGCCAAATCCCGCTTCGTACGAAATTTTTTCACAGCGCTGTTTCCAAGTGTCCACAAAGAGCCTCTGCTTAAAACTGTCCACATGCACATCTCCCATACTGGTGTGTTCGTTTCACTACCTGGATTTTGGTTTCCTCTTCTTTCTTTGAAATGACAAGCCTTCTTTCTGCACTCTACACACACCTTGTAGCAGTTTCAGTTTTAGCATGTTGGTGCTCTCAAAACGCTGTGTAACCTATGTAGAGTGTGTCACTCTCCAGCACTGAATACACAACCTAGAGCTCCTTTCACCACAGACACGCAAACACATCTTTTTGTGAAAGTCTTACTTCAGGTCACTTGGAAATGTAAGGTTTTCATCGAGAACATGAAGTCAATCACGGTTTTGCACTCTGCAGCCAATAGAAATGTACTTTTCTACAAACCCGTCTGAATTTCACTGCAAATTACCCTTCTCTTCTTGTTTGTTGAAAGTTCTCAACGTATTAGGAGAAAGAGCGTGTTCGTGCAAGAGTGATGCAGTGTGCGTTTTCCTGGACTTCAAGTGATTTGGGAAACATACTCCTTATTTTTCCACATTGTGTAAGAAACAACATGAGGCTTGCAAGAGATTGAAACAATGCATCCCAAAACGTATTCCAGCAGTGGAAACACACGTTTCTACAAAGACTTTGAAGGAGCAAGCAAAAGCCTAGTGGCTGAGTGTCCTTTCAGAGAAAAACACACCCATAGCTTCCTTCTGGAGTGATTTTTCAGCCTGGAATTCATATGCATTTTGTACTGTGCAGAATGTAGCTACCTGCTCGGGAGTTGTCATAGATGCATCTTTCCTGCAGGAGTTTATTGCAACATTCATTGTTTCCCTAATTTCTTTAGGGTTGGTTTTGGAAGGTCTTTCAACTTTGGCCAAATCCCGCTTCGTACGAAATTTTTTCACAGCGCTGTTTCCAAGTGTCCACAAAGAGCCTCTGCTTGAAACTGTCCACATGCACATCTCCCATACTGGTGTGTTCGTTTCACTACCTGGATTTTGGTTTCCTCTTCTTTCTTTGAAATGACAAGCCTTCTTTCTGCACGCTACACACACCTTGTAGCAGTTTCAGTTTTTAGCATGTTGGTGCTCTCAAAACGCTGTGTAACCTATGTAGAATGTGTCACTCTCAAGCACTGAATACACAACCTAGAGCTCCTTTCACCACCGACACGCAAACACATCTTTTTGTGAAAGTCCTACTTCAGGTCTCTTGGAAATGTAAGGTTTTCATCGAGAACATGAAGTCAATCACGGTTTTGCACTCTGCTGCCAATAGAAATGCACTTTTCTACAAACCCGTCTGAATTTCACTGCAAAATACCCTTCTTTTCTGGTTTGTTGAAAGTTCTCAACACATTAGGAGAAAGAGCGTGTTCGTGCAAGAGTGATGCAGTGTGCGTTTTCCTGGACTTCAAGTGATTTGGGAAACATACTCCTTATTTTTCCACATTGTGTAAGAAACAACATGAGGCTTGCAAGAGATTGAAACAATGCATCCCAAAACGTATTCCAGCAGTGGAAACACACGTTTCTACAAAGACTTTGAAGGAGCAAGCAAAAGCCTAGTGGCTGAGTGTTCTTTCAGAGAGAAACACACGCATTGCATCCTTCTGGAGTGAGTTTTCAGCCTGGAATTCATATGCATTTTGTACTGTGCAGAATGTAGCTACCTGCTCGGGAGTTGTGTCATAGATGCACCTTTCCTGCAGGAGTTTATTGCAACATTCATTGTTTCCCTAAGTTCTTTAGGGTTGGTTTTGGAAGGTCTTTCAACTTTGGCCAAATCCCGCTTCGTACGAAATTTTTTCACAGCGCTGTTTCCAAGTGTCCACAAAGAGCCTCTGCTTGAAACTGTCCACATGCACATCTCCCATACTGGTGTGTTCGTTTCACTACCTGGATTTTGGTTTCCTCTTCTTTCTTTGAAATGACAAGCCTTCTTTCTGCACGCTACACACACCTTGTAGCAGTTTCAGTTTTTAGCATGTTGGTGCTCTCAAAACGCTGTGTAACCTATGTAGAGTGTGTCACTCTCAAGCACTGAATACACAACCTAGAGCTCCTTTCACCACAAACACGCAAACACATCTTTTTGTGAAAGTCCTACTTCAGGTCACTTGGAAATGTAAGGTTTTCATCGAGAACATGAAGTCAATCACGGTTTTGCACTCTGCTGCCAATAGAAATGCACTTTTCTACAAACCCGTCTGAATTTCACTGCAAAATACCCTTCTCTTCTTGTTTGTTGAAAGTTCTCAACGTATTAGGAGAAAGAGCGTGTTTGTGCAAGAGTGATGCAGTGTGCGTTTTCCTGGACTTCAAGTGATTTGGGAAACATACTCCTTATTTTTCCACATTGTGTAAGAAACAACATGAGGCTAGCAAGAGATTGAAACAATGCATCCCAAAACGTATTCCGGCAGTGGAAACACACGTTTCTACAAAGACTTTGAAGGAGCAAGCAAAAGCCTAGTGGCTGAGTGTTCTTTCAGAGAGAAACACACGCATTGCTTCCTTCTGGAGTGAGTTTTCAGCCTGGAATTCATATGCATTTTGTACTGTGCAGAATGTAGCTACCTGCTCGGGAGTTGTGTCACAGATGCACCTTTCCTGCAGGAGTTTATTGCAACATTCATTGTTTCCCTAAGTTCTTTAGGGTTGGTTTTGGAAGGTCTTTTAACTTTGGCCAAATCCCGCTTCGTACGAAATTTTTTCACAGCGCTGTTTCCAAATGTCCACAAAGACCCTCTGCTTGAAACTGTCCACATGCACATCTCCCATACTGGTGTGTTCGTTTCACTACCTGGATTTTGGTTTCCCCTTCTTTCTTTGAAATGAAAAGCGTACTTTCGGCACGCTACACACACCTTGTAGCAGTTTCAGTTTTTAGCATGTTGGTGCTCTCAAAACGCTGTGTAACCTATGTAGAGTGTGTCACTCTCCAGCACTGAATACACAACCTAGAGCTCCTTTCACCACAGACACGCAAACACATCTTTTTGTGAAAGTCCTACTTCAGGTCACTTGGAAATGTAAGGTTTTCATCGAGAACATGAAGTCAATCACGGTTTTGCACTCTGCTGCCAATAAAAATGTACTTTTCTACAAACCCGTCTGAATTTCACTGCAAAATACCCTTCTCTTCTTGTTTGTTGAAAGTTCTCAATACATTACAACACGCTTTCTCAGAGCGTGTTTGTGCAAGAGTGATGCAGTGTGCGTTTTCCTGGACTTCAAGTGATTTGGGAAACATACTCCTTATTTTTCCACATTGTGTAAGAAACAACATGAGGCTTGCAAGAGATGTAAACAATGCATCCCAAAACGTATTCCGGCAGTGAAAACACACGTTTCTACAAAGTCTTTGAAGGAGCAAGCAAAAGCCTAGTGGCTGAGTGTTCTTTCAGAGAGAAACACACGCATTGCTTCCTTCTGGAGTGAGTGTTCAGCCTGGAATTCATATGCATTTTGTACTGTGCAGAATGTAGCTACCTGCTCGGGAGTTGTGTCATAGATGCACCTTTCCTGCAGGAGTTTATTGCAACATTCATTGTTTCCCTAAGTTCTTTAGGGTTGGTTTTGGAAGGTCTTTTAACTTTGGCCAAATCCCGCTTCGTACGAAATTTTTTCACAGCGCTGTTTCCAAGTGTCCACAAAGAGCCTCTGCTTGAAACTGTCCACATGCACATCTCCCATACTGGTGTGTTCGTTTCACTACCTGGATTTTGGTTTCCTCTTCTTTCTTTGAAATGACAAGCGTACTTTCTGCACGCTACACACACCTTGTAGCAGTTTCAGTTTTTAGCATGTTGGTGCTTTCAAAACGCTGTGTAACCTATGTAGAGTGTGTCACTCTCCAGCACTGAATACACAACCTAGATCTCCTTTCACCAGAGACACGCAAACACATCTTTTTGTGAAAGTCCTACTTCAGGTCACTTGGAAATGTAAGGTTTTCATCGAGAACATGAAGTCAATCACGGTTTTGCACTCTGCTGCCAATAGAAATGTACTTTTCTACAAACCCGTCTGAATTTCACTGCAAAATACCCTTCTCTTCTTGTTTGTTGAAAGTTCTCAACGTATTAGGAGAAAGAGCGTGTTCGTGCAAGAGTGATGCAGTGTGCGTTTTCCTGGACTTCAAGTGATTTGGGAAACATACTCCTTATTTTTCCCCATTGTGTAAGAAACAACATGAGGCTTGCAAAAGATTGAAACAATGCATCCCAAACCTTTTCCAGGAGTGAAAACACACGTTTCTATAAAGACTTTGAAGAAGCAAGCAAAAGCCTAGTGGCTGAGTGTTCTTTCAGAGAGAAACACATGCATTGCTTCCTTCTGGAGTGAGTTTTCAGCCTGGAATTCATATGCATTTTGTACTGTGCAGAATGTAGCTACCTGCTCGGGAGTTGTGTCATAGATGCACCTTTCCTGCAGGAGTTTATTGCAACATTCATTGTTTGGGTAAGTTCTTTAGGGTTGCTTTTGGAAGGTCTTTCAACTTTGGCCAAATCCCGCTTCGTACGAAATTTTTTCACAGCGCTGTTTCCAAATGTCCACAAAGAGCCTCTGCTTGAAACTGTCCACATGCACATCTCCCATACTGGTGTGTTCGTTTCACTACCTGGATTTTGGTTTCCTCTTCTTTCTTTGAAATGACAAGCCTTCTTTCTGCACGCTACACACACCTTGTAGCAGTTTCAGTTTTTAGCATGTTGGTGCTCTCAAAACGCTGTGTAACCTATGTAGAGTGTGTCACTCTCCAGCACTGAATACACAACCTAGAGCTCCTTTCACCACAGACATGGAAACACATCTTTTTGTGAAAGTCCTACTTCAGGTCACTTGGAAATGTAAGGTTTTCATCGAGAACATGAAGTCAATCACGGTTTTGCACTCTGCAGCCAATTGAAATGTACTTTTCTACAAACCCGTCTGATTTTCACTGCAAAATACCCTTCTTTTCTGGTTTGTTAAAAGTTCTCAACGTATTAGGAGAAAGAGCGTGTTCGTGCAAGAGTGATGCAGTGTGCGTTTTCCTGGACTTCAAGTGATTTGGGAAACATACTCCTTATTTTTCCACATTGTGTAAGAAACAACATGAGGCTTGCAAGAGATGTAAACAATGCATCCCAAAACGTATTCCGGCAGTGAAAACACACGTTTCTACAAAGTCTTTGAAGGAGCAAGCAAAAGCCTAGTGGCTGAGTGTTCTTTCAGAGAGAAACACACGCATTGCTTCCTTCTGGAGTGAGCTTTCAGCCTGGAATTCATATGCATTTTGTACTGTGCAGAATGTAGCTACCTGCTCGGGAGTTGTGTCATAGATGCACCTTTCCTGCAGGAGTTTATTGCAACATTCATTGTTTGGCTAAGTTCTTTAGGGTTGGTTTTGGAAGGTCTTTCAACTTTGGCCAAATCCCGCTTCGTACGAAATTTTTTCACAGCGCTGTTTCCAAATGTCCACAAAGAGCCTCTGTTTGAAACTGTCCACATGCACATCTCCCATACTGGTGTGTTCGTTTCACTACCTGGATTTTGGTTTCCTCTTCTTTCTTTGAAATGACAAGCCTTCTTTCTGCACGCTACACACACCTTGTAGCAGTTTCAGTTTTTAGCATGTTGGTGCTCTCAAAACGCTGTGTAACCTATGTAGAGTGTGTCACTCTCCAGCACTGAATACACAACTTAGAGCTCCTTTCACCACAGACACGCAAACACATGTTTTTGTGAAAGTCCTACTTCAGGTCACTTGGAAATATCAGGTTTTCATCGAGAACATGAAGTCAATCACGGTTTTGCACTCTGCTGCCAATAGAAATGCACTTTTCTACAAACCCGTCTGAATTTCACTGCAAAATACCCTTCTCTTCTTGTTTGTTGAAAGTTCTCAACGTATTAGGAGAAAGAGCGTGTTCGTGCAAGAGTGATGCAGTGTGCGTTTTCCTAGACTTCAAGTGATTTGGGAAACATACTCCTTATTTTTCCACATTGTGTAAGAAACAGCATGAGGCTTGCAAGAGATTGAAACAATGCATCCCAAAACGTAATCCAGCAGTGAAAACACACGTTTCTACAAAGACTTTGAAGGAGCAAGCAAAAGCCTAGTGGCTGAGTGTTCTTTCAGAGAGAAACACACGCATTGCTTCCTTCTGGAGTGAGTTTTCAGCCTGGAATTCATATGCATTTTGTACTGTGAAGAATGTAGCTACCTGCTCGGGAGTTGTGTCATAGATGCACCTTTCCTGCAGGAGTTTATTGCAACATTTATTGTTTGGCTAAGTTCTTTAGGGTTGGTTTTGGAAGGTCTTTCAACTTTGGCCAAATCCCGCTTCGTACGAAATTTTTTCACAGCGCTGTTTCCAAGTGTCCACAAAGAGCCTCTGCTTGAAACTGTCCACATGCACATCTCCCATACTGGTGTGTTCGTTTCACTACCTGGATTTTGGTTTCCTCTTCTTTCTTTGAAATAACAAGCGTACTTTCTGCACGCTACACACACCTTGTAGCAGTTTCAGTTTGAAGCATGTTGGTGCTCTCAAAACGCTGTGTAACCTATGTAGAGTGTGTCACTCTCCAGCACTGAATACACAACCTAGAGCTCCTTTCACCACAGACACGCAAACACATCTTTTTGTGAAAGTCCTACTTCAGGTCACTTGGAAATGTAAGGTTTTCATGGAGAACATGAAGTCAATCGAGGTTTTGTACTCTGCAGCCAATTGAAATGTACTTTTCTACAAACCCGTCTGAATTTCACTGCAAAATACCCTTCTCTTCTTGTTTGTTGAAAGTTCTCAACGTATTAGGAGAAAGAGCGTGTTCGTGCAAGAGTGATGCAGTGTGCGTTTTCCTGGACTTCAAGTGATTTGGGAAACATACTCCTTATTTTTCCCCATTGTGTAAGAAACAACATGAGGCTTGCAAGACATTGAAACAATGCATCCCAAAACGTATTCCGGCAGTGGAAACACACGTTTCTACAAAGACTTTGAAGGAGCAAGCAAAAGCCTAGTGGCTGAGTGTTCTTTCAGAGAGAAACACACGCATTGCTTCCTTCTGGAGTGAGTTTTCAGCCTGGAATTCATATGCATTTTGTACTGTGCAGAATGTAGCTACCTGCTCGGGAGTTGTGTCATAGATGCACCTTTCCTGCAGGAGTTTATTGCAACATTCATTGTTTCCCTAAGTTCTTGAGGGTTGGTTTTGGAAGGTCTTTCAACTTTGGCCAAATCCCGCTTCGTACGAAATTTTTTCACAGCGCTGTTTCCAAGTGTCCACAAAGAGCCTCTGCTTGAAACTGTCCACATGCACATCTCCTATACTGGTGTGTTCGTTTCACTACCTGGATTTTGGGTTCCTCTTCTTTCTTTGAAATGAAAAGCGTACTTTCTGCACGCTACACACACCTTGTAGCAGTTTCAGTTTTTAGCATGTTGGTGCTCTCAAAACGCTGTGTAACCTATGTAGAGTGTGTCACTCTCCAGCACTGAATACACAACCTAGAGCTCCTTTCACCACAGACACGCAAACACATCTTTTTGTGAAAGTCCTACTTCAGGTCACTTGGAAATGTAAGGTTTTCATGGAGAACATGAAGTCAATCACGGTTTTGCACTCTGCAGCCAATTGAAATGTATTTTCTACAAACTCGTTTGAATTTCACTGCAAAATACCCTTCTCTTCTTGTTTGTTGAAAGTTCTCAATACATTCGGATAAAGAGCGTGTTTGTGCAAGAGTGATGCAGTGTGCGTTTTCCTGGACTTCAAGTGATTTGGGAAACATACTCCTTATTTTTCCCCATTGTGTAAGAAACAACATGAGGCTTGCAAGAGATTGAAACAATGCATCCCAAACCTTTTCCAGGAGTGAAAACACACGTTTCTATAAAGACTTTGAAGAAGCAAGCAAAAGCCTAGTGGCTGAGTGTTCTTTCAGAGAGAAACACATGCATTGCTTCCTTCTGGAGTGAGTTTTCAGCCTGGAATTCATATGCATTTTGTACTGTGCAGAATGTAGCTACCTGCTCGGGAGTTGTGTCATAGATGCACCTTTCCTGCAGGAGTTTATTGCAACATTCATTGTTTGGCTAAGTTCTTTAGGGTTGGTTTTGGAAGGTCTTTCAACTTTGGCCAAATCCCGCTTCGTACGAAATTTTTTCACAGCGCTGTTTCCAAATGTCCACAAAGAGCCTCTGCTTGAAACTGTCCACATGCACATCTCCCATACTGGTGTGTTCGTTTCACTACCTGGATTTTGGTTTCCTCTTCTTTCTTTGAAATGACAAGCCTTCTTTCTGCACGCTACACACACCTTGTAGCAGTTTCAGTTTTTAGCATGTTGGTGCTCTCAAAACGCTGTGTAACCTATGTAGAGTGTGTCACTCTCCAGCACTGAATACACAACCTAGAGCTCCTTTCACCACAGACATGCAAACACATCTTTTTGTGAAAGTCCTACTTCAGGTCACTTGGAAATGTAAGGTTTTCATCGAGAACATGAAGTCAATCACGGTTTTGCACTCTGCAGCCAATTGAAATGTACTTTTCTACAAACCCGTCTGATTTTCACTGCAAAATACCCTTCTTTTCTGGTTTGTTAAAAGTTCTCAACGTATTAGGAGAAAGAGCGTGTTCGTGCAAGAGTGATGCAGTGTGCGTTTTCCTGGACTTCAAGTGATTTGGGAAACATACTCCTTATTTTTCCACATTGTGTAAGAAACAACATGAGGCTTGCAAGAGATGTAAACAATGCATCCCAAAACGTATTCCGGCAGTGAAAACACACGTTTCTACAAAGTCTTTGAAGGAGCAAGCAAAAGCCTAGTGGCTGAGTGTTCTTTCAGAGAGAAACACACGCATTGCTTCCTTCTGGAGTGAGCTTTCAGCCTGGAATTCATATGCATTTTGTACTGTGCAGAATGTAGCTACCTGCTCGGGAGTTGTGTCATAGATGCACCTTTCCTGCAGGAGTTTATTGCAACATTCATTGTTTGGCTAAGTTCTTTAGGGTTGGTTTTGGAAGGTCTTTCAACTTTGGCCAAATCCCGCTTCGTACGAAATTTTTTCACAGCGCTGTTTCCAAATGTCCACAAAGAGCCTCTGTTTGAAACTGTCCACATGCACATCTCCCATACTGGTGTGTTCGTTTCACTACCTGGATTTTGGTTTCCTCTTCTTTCTTTGAAATGACAAGCCTTCTTTCTGCACGCTACACACACCTTGTAGCAGTTTCAGTTTTTAGCATGTTGGTGCTCTCAAAACGCTGTGTAACCTATGTAGAGTGTGTCACTCTCCAGCACTGAATACACAACTTAGAGCTCCTTTCACCACAGACACGCAAACACATGTTTTTGTGAAAGTCCTACTTCAGGTCACTTGGAAATATCAGGTTTTCATCGAGAACATGAAGTCAATCACCGTTTTGCACTCTGCTGCCAATAGAAATGCACTTTTCTACAAACCCGTCTGAATTTCACTGCAAAATACCCTTCTCTTCTTGTTTGTTGAAAGTTCTCAACGTATTAGGAGAAAGAGCGTGTTCGTGCAAGAGTGATGCAGTGTGCGTTTTCCTAGACTTCAAGTGATTTGGGAAACATACTCCTTATTTTTCCACATTGTGTAAGAAACAGCATGAGGCTTGCAAGAGATTGAAACAATGCATCCCAAAACGTAATCCAGCAGTGAAAACACACGTTTCTACAAAGACTTTGAAGGAGCAAGCAAAAGCCTAGTGGCTGAGTGTTCTTTCAGAGAGAAACACACGCATTGCTTCCTTCTGGAGTGAGTTTTCAGCCTGGAATTAATATGCATTTTGTACTGTGCAGAATGTAGCTACCTGCTCGGGAGTTGTGTCATAGATGCACCTTTCCTGCAGGAGTTTATTGCAACATTCATTGTTTCCCTAAGTTCTTGAGGGTTGGTTTTGGAAGGTCTTTCAACTTTGGCCAAATCCCGCTTCGTACGAAATTTTTTCACAGCGCTGTTTCCAAGTGTCCACAAAGAGCCTCTGCTTGAAACTGTCCACATGCACATCTCCCATACTGGTGTGTTCGTTTCACTACCTGGATTTTGGTTTCCTCTTCTTTCTTTGAAATGAAAAGCGTACTTTCTGCACGCTACACACACCTTGTAGCAGTTTCAGTTTGAAGCATGTTGGTGCTCTCAAAACGCTGTGTAACCTATGTAGAGTGTGTCACTCTCCAGCACTGAATACACAACCTAGAGCTCCTTTCACCACAGACACGCAAACACATCTTTTTGTGAAAGTCCTACTTCAGGTCACTTGGAAATGTAAGGTTTTCATCGAGAACATGAAGTCAATCACGGTTTTGCACTCTGCAGCCAATTGAAATGTATTTTCTACAAACTCGTTTGAATTTCACTGCAAAATACCCTTCTCTTCTTGTTTGTTGAAAGTTCTCAATACATTCGGATAAAGAGCGTGTTTGTGCAAGAGTGATGCAGTGTGCGTTTTCCTGGACTTCAAGTGATTTGGGAAACATACTCCTTATTTTTCCCCATTGTGTAAGAAACAACATGAGGCTTGCAAGAGATTGAAACAATGCATCCCAAACCTTTTCCAGGAGTGAAAACACACGTTTCTATAAAGACTTTGAAGAAGCAAGCAAAAGCCTAGTGGCTGAGTGTTCTTTCAGAGAGAAACACATGCATTGCTTCCTTCTGGAGTGAGTTTTCAGCCTGGAATTCATATGCATTTTGTACTGTGCAGAATGTAGCTACCTGCTCGGGAGTTGTGTCATAGATGCACCTTTCCTGCAGGAGTTTATTGCAACATTCATTGTTTGGCTAAGTTCTTTAGGGTTGGTTTTGGAAGGTCTTTCAACTTTGGCCAAATCCCGCTTCGTACGAAATTTTTTCACAGCGCTGTTTCCAAATGTCCACAAAGAGCCTCTGTTTGAAACTGTCCACATGCACATCTCCCATACTGGTGTGTTCGTTTCACTACCTGGATTTTGGTTTCCTCTTCTTTCTTTGAAATGACAAGCCTTCTTTCTGCACGCTACACACACCTTGTAGCAGTTTCAGTTTTTAGCATGTTGGTGCTCTCAAAACGCTGTGTAACCTATGTAGAGTGTGTCACTCTCCAGCACTGAATACACAACCTAGAGCTCCTTTCACCACAGACATGCAAACACATCTTTTTGTGAAAGTCCTACTTCAGGTCACTTGGAAATGTAAGGTTTTCATCGAGAACATGAAGTCAATCACGGTTTTGCACTCTGCAGCCAATTGAAATGTACTTTTCTACAAACCCGTCTGATTTTCACTGCAAAATACCCTTCTTTTCTGGTTTGTTAAAAGTTCTCAACGTATTAGGAGAAAGAGCGTGTTCGTGCAAGAGTGATGCAGTGTGCGTTTTCCTGGACTTCAAGTGATTTGGGAAACATACTCCTTATTTTTCCACATTGTGTAAGAAACAACATGAGGCTTGCAAGAGATGTAAACAATGCATCCCAAAACGTATTCCGGCAGTGAAAACACACGTTTCTACAAAGTCTTTGAAGGAGCAAGCAAAAGCCTAGTGGCTGAGTGTTCTTTCAGAGAGAAACACACGCATTGCTTCCTTCTGGAGTGAGCTTTCAGCCTGGAATTCATATGCATTTTCTACTGTGCAGAATGTAGCTACCTGCTCGGGAGTTGTGTCATAGATGCACCTTTCCTGCAGGAGTTTATTGCAACATTCATTGTTTGGCTAAGTTCTTTAGGGTTGGTTTTGGAAGGTCTTTCAACTTTGGCCAAATCCCGCTTCGTACGAAATTTTTTCACAGCGCTGTTTCCAAATGTCCACAAAGAGCCTCTGTTTGAAACTGTCCACATGCACATCTCCCATACTGGTGTGTTCGTTTCACTACCTGGATTTTGGTTTCCTCTTCTTTCTTTGAAATGACAAGCCTTCTTTCTGCACGCTACACACACCTTGTAGCAGTTTCAGTTTTTAGCATGTTGGTGCTCTCAAAACGCTGTGTAACCTATGTAGAGTGTGTCACTCTCCAGCACTGAATACACAACTTAGAGCTCCTTTCACCACAGACACGCAAACACATGTTTTTGTGAAAGTCCTACTTCAGGTCACTTGGAAATATCAGGTTTTCATCGAGAACATGAAGTCAATCACGGTTTTGCACTCTGTTGCCAATAGAAATGCACTTTTCTACAAACCCGTCTGAATTTCACTGCAAAATACCCTTCTCTTCTTGTTTGTTGAAAGTTCTCAATACATTACAACACGCTTTCTCAGAGCGTGTTTGTGCAAGAGTGATGCAGTGTGCGTTTTCCTGGACTTCAAGTGATTTGGGAAACATACTCCTTATTTTTCCACATTGTGTAAGAAACAACATGAGGCTTGCAAGAGATGTAAACAATGCATCCCAAAACGTATTCCGGCAGTGAAAACACACGTTTCTACAAAGTCTTTGAAGGAGCAAGCAAAAGCCTATTGGCTGAGTGTTCTTTCAGAGAGAAACACACGCATTGCTTCCTTCTGGAGTGAGTTTTCAGCCTGGAATTCATATGCATTTTGTACTGTGAAGAATGTAGCTACCTGCTCGGGAGTTGTGTCATAGATGCACCTTTCCTGCAGGAGTTTATTGCAACATTCATTGTTTGGCTAAGTTCTTTAGGGTTGGTTTTGGAAGGTCTTTTAACTTTGGCCAAAACCCGCTTCGTACGAAATTTTTTCACAGCGCTGTTTCCAAGTGTCCACAAAGAGCCTCTGCTTGAAACTGTCCACATGCACATCTCCCATACTGGTGTGTTCGTTTCACTACCTGGATTTTGGTTTCCTCTTCTTTCTTTGAAATGACAAGCCTTCTTTCTGCACGCTACACACACCTTGTAGCAGTTTCAGTTTTTAGCATGTTGGTGCTCTCAAAACGCTGTGTAACCTATGTAGAGTGTGTCACTCTCCAGCACTGAATACACAACCTAGAGCTCCTTTCACCACAGACACGCAAACACATCTTTTTGTGAAAGTCCTACTTCAGGTCACTTGGAAATGTAAGGTTTTCATCGAGAACATGAAGTCAATCACGGTTTTGCACTCTGCAGCCAATTGAAATGTATTTTCTACAAACTCGTTTGAATTTCACTGCAAAATACCCTTCTCTTCTTGTTTGTTGAAAGTTCTCTATACATTCGGATAAAGAGCGTGTTTGTGCAAGAGTGATGCAGTGTGCGTTTTCCTGGACTTCAAGTGATTTGGGAAACATACTCCTTATTTTTCCCCATTGTGTAAGAAACAACATGAGGCTTGCAAGAGATTGAAACAATGCATCCCAAACCTTTTCCAGGAGTGAAAACACACGTTTCTATAAAGACTTTGAAGAAGCAAGCAAAAGCCTAGTGGCTGAGTGTTCTTTCAGAGAGAAACACATGCATTGCTTCCTTCTGGAGTGAGTTTTCAGCCTGGAATTCATATGCATTTTGTACTGTGCAGAATGTAGCTACCTGCTCGGGAGTTGTGTCATAGATGCACCTTTCCTGCAGGAGTTTATTGCAACATTCATTGTTTGGCTAAGTTCTTTAGGGTTGGTTTTGGAAGGTCTTTCAACTTTGGCCAAATCCCGCTTCGTACGAAATTTTTTCACAGCGCTGTTTCCAAATGTCCACAAAGAGCCTCTGCTTGAAACTGTCCACATGCACATCTCCCATACTGGTGTGTTCGTTTCACTACCTGGATTTTGGTTTCCTCTTCTTTCTTTGAAATGACAAGCCTTCTTTCTGCACGCTACACACACCTTGTAGCAGTTTCAGTTTTTAGCATGTTGGTGCTCTCAAAACGCTGTGTAACCTATGTAGAGTGTGTCACTCTCCAGCACTGAATACACAACCTAGAGCTCCTTTCACCACAGACATGCAAACACATCTTTTTGTGAAAGTCCTACTTCAGGTCACTTGGAAATGTAAGGTTTTCATCGAGAACATGAAGTCAATCACGGTTTTGCACTCTGCAGCCAATTGAAATGTACTTTTCTACAAACCCGTCTGATTTTCACTGCAAAATACCCTTCTTTTCTGGTTTGTTAAAAGTTCTCAACGTATTAGGAGAAAGAGCGTGTTCGTGCAAGAGTGATGCAGTGTGCGTTTTTCTGGACTTCAAGTGATTTGGGAAACATACTCCTTATTTTTCCACATTGTGTAAGAAACAACATGAGGCTTGCAAGAGATGTAAACAATGCATCCCAAAACGTATTCCGGCAGTGAAAACACACGTTTCTACAAAGTCTTTGAAGGAGCAAGCAAAAGCCTAGTGGCTGAGTGTTCTTTCAGAGAGAAACACACGCATTGCTTCCTTCTGGAGTGAGCTTTCAGCCTGGAATTCATATGCATTTTCTACTGTGCAGAATGTAGCTACCTGCTCGGGAGTTGTGTCATAGATGCACCTTTCCTGCAGGAGTTTATTGCAACATTCATTGTTTGGCTAAGTTCTTTAGGGTTGGTTTTGGAAGGTCTTTCAACTTTGGCCAAATCCCGCTTCGTACGAAATTTTTTCACAGCGCTGTTTCCAAATGTCCACAAAGAGCCTCTGTTTGAAACTGTCCACATGCACATCTCCCATACTGGTGTGTTCGTTTCACTACCTGGATTTTGGTTTCCTCTTCTTTCTTTGAAATGACAAGCCTTCTTTCTGCACGCTACACACACCTTGTAGCAGTTTCAGTTTTTAGCATGTTGGTGCTCTCAAAACGCTGTGTAACCTATGTAGAGTGTGTCACTCTCCAGCACTGAATACACAACTTAGAGCTCCTTTCACCACAGACACGCAAACACATGTTTTTGTGAAAGTCCTACTTCAGGTCACTTGGAAATGTAAGGTTTTCATCGAGAACATGAAGTCAATCACGGTTTTGCACTCTGCTGCCAATAGAAATGCACTTTTCTACAAACCCGTCTGAATTTCACTGCAAAATACCCTTCTCTTCTTGTTTGTTGAAAGTTCTCAACGTATTAGGAGAAAGAGCGTGTTCGTGCAAGAGTGATGCACTGTGCGTTTTCCTAGACTTCAAGTGATTTGGGAAACATACTCCTTATTTTTCCACATTGTGTAAGAAACAGCATGAGGCTTGCAAGAGATTGAAACAATGCATCCCAAAACGTAATCCAGCAGTGAAAACACACGTTTCTACAAAGACTTTGAAGGAGCAAGCAAAAGCCTAGTGGCTGAGTGTTCTTTCAGAGAGAAACACACGCATTGCTTCCTTCTGGAGTGAGCTTTCAGCCTGGAATTCATATGCATTTTCTACTGTGCAGAATGTAGCTACCTGCTCGGGAGTTGTGTCATAGATGCACCTTTCCTGCAGGAGTTTATTGCAACATTCATTGTTTGGCTAAGTTCTTTAGGGTTGGTTTTGGAAGGTCTTTCAACTTTGGCCAAATCCCGCTTCGTACGAAATTTTTTCACAGCGCTGTTTCCAAATGTCCACAAAGAGCCTCTGTTTGAAACTGTCCACATGCACATCTCCCATACTGGTGTGTTCGTTTCACTACCTGGATTTTGGTTTCCTCTTCTTTCTTTGAAATGACAAGCCTTCTTTCTGCACGCTACACACACCTTGTAGCAGTTTCAGTTTTTAGCATGTTGGTGCTCTCAAAACGCTGTGTAACCTATGTAGAGTGTGTCACTCTCCAGCACTGAATACACAACTTAGAGCTCCTTTCACCACAGACACGCAAACACATGTTTTTGTGAAAGTCCTACTTCAGGTCACTTGGAAATGTAAGGTTTTCATCGAGAACATGAAGTCAATCACGGTTTTGCACTCTGCTGCCAATAGAAATGCACTTTTCTACAAACCCGTCTGAATTTCACTGCAAAATACCCTTCTCTTCTTGTTTGTTGAAAGTTCTCAACGTATTAGGAGAAAGAGCGTGTTCGTGCAAGAGTGATGCACTGTGCGTTTTCCTGGACTTCAAGTGATTTGGGAAACATACTCCTTATTTTTCCCCATTGTGTAAGAAACAACATGAGGCTTGCAAGAGATTGAAACAATGCATCCCAAACCTTTTCCAGGAGTGAAAACACACGTTTCTATAAAGACTTTGAAGAAGCAAGCAAAAGCCTAGTGGCTGAGTGTTCTTTCAGAGAGAAACACATGCATTGCTTCCTTCTGGAGTGAGTTTTCAGCCTGGAATTCATATGCATTTTGTACTGTGCAGAATGTAGCTACCTGCTCGGGAGTTGTGTCATAGATGCACCTTTCCTGCAGGAGTTTATTGCAACATTCATTGTTTGGCTAAGTTCTTTAGGGTTGGTTTTGGAAGGTCTTTCAACTTTGGCCAAATCCCGCTTCGTACGAAATTTTTTCACAGCGCTGTTTCCAAATGTCCACAAAGAGCCTCTGCTTGAAACTGTCCACATGCACATCTCCCATACTGGTGTGTTCGTTTCACTACCTGGATTTTGGTTTCCTCTTCTTTCTTTGAAATGACAAGCCTTCTTTCTGCACGCTACACACACCTTGTAGCAGTTTCAGTTTTTAGCATGTTGGTGCTCTCAAAACGCTGTGTAACCTATGTAGAGTGTGTCACTCTCCAGCACTGAATACACAACCTAGAGCTCCTTTCACCACAGACATGCAAACACATCTTTTTGTGAAAGTCCTACTTCAGGTCACTTGGAAATGTAAGGTTTTCATCGAGAACATGAAGTCAATCACGGTTTTGCACTCTGCAGCCTATTGAAATGTACTTTTCTACAAACCCGTCTGATTTTCACTGCAAAATACCCTTCTTTTCTGGTTTGTTAAAAGTTCTCAACGTATTAGGAGAAAGAGCGTGTTCGTGCAAGAGTGATGCAGTGTGCGTTTTCCTGGACTTCAAGTGATTTGGGAAACATACTCCTTATTTTTCCACATTGTGTAAGAAACAACATGAGGCTTGCAAGAGATGTAAACAATGCATCCCAAAACGTATTCCGGCAGTGAAAACACACGTTTCTACAAAGTCTTTGAAGGAGCAAGCAAAAGCCTAGTGGCTGAGTGTTCTTTCAGAGAGAAACACACGCATTGCTTCCTTCAGGAGTGAGCTTTCAGCCTGGAATTCATATGCATTTTGTACTGTGAAGAATGTAGCTACCTGCTCGGGAGTTGTGTCATAGATGCACCTTTCCTGCAGGAGTTTATTGCAACATTCATTGTTTGGCTAAGTTCTTTAGGGTTGGTTTTGGAAGGTCTTTCAACTTTGGCCAAATCCCGCTTCGTACGAAATTTTTTCACAGCGCTGTTTCCAAGTGTCCACAAAGAGCCTCTGCTTGAAACTGTCCACATGCACATCTCCCATACTGGTGTGTTCGTTTCACTACCTGGATTTTGGTTTCCTCTTCTTTCTTTGAAATGACAAGCGTACTTTCTGCACGCTACACACACCTTGTAGCAGTTTCAGTTTTTAGCATGTTGGTGCCTTCAAAACGCTGTGTAACCTATGTAGAGTGTGTCACTCTCCAGCACTGAATACACAACCTAGAGCTCCTTTCACCACAGACACGCAAACACATCTTTTTGTGAAAGTCCTACTTCAGGTCACTTGGAAATGTAAGGTTTTCATGGAGAACATGAAGTCAATCGAGGTTTTGTACTCTGCAGCCAATTGAAATGTACTTTTCTACAAACCCGTCTGAATTTCACTGCAAAATACCCTTCTCTTCTTGTTTGTTGAAAGTTCTCAACGTATTAGGAGAAAGAGCGTGTTCGTGCAAGAGTGATGCAGTGTGCGTTTTCCTGGACTTCAAGTGATTTGGGAAACATACTCCTTATTTTTCCCCATTGTGTAAGAAACAACATGAGGCTTGCAAGAGATTGAAACAATGCATCCCAAAACGTATTCCGGCAGTGGAAACACACGTTTCTACAAAGACTTTGAAGGAGCAAGCAAAAGCCTAGTGGCTGAGTGTTCTTTCAGAGAGAAACACACGCATTGCTTCCTTCTGGAGTGAGTTTTCAGCCTGGAATTCATATGCATTTTGTACTGTGCAGAATGTAGCTACCTGCTCGGGAGTTGTGTCATAGATGCACCTTTCCTGCAGGAGTTTATTGCAACATTCATTGTTTCCCTAAGTTCTTGAGGGTTGGTTTTGGAAGGTCTTTCAACTTTGGCCAAATCCCGCGTCGTACGAAATTTTTTCTCAGCGCTGTTTCCAAGTGTCCACAAAGAGCCTCTGCTTGAAACTGTCCACATGCACATCTCCCATACTGGTGTGTTCGTTTCACTACCTGGATTTTGGTTTCCTCTTCTTTCTTTGAAATGAAAAGCGTACTTTCTGCACGCTACACACACCTTGTAGCAGTTTCAGTTTGAAGCATGTTGGTGCTCTCAAAACGCTGTGTAACCTATGTAGAGTGTGTCACTCTCCAGCACTGAATACACAACCTAGAGCTCCTTTCACCACAGACACGCAAACACATCTTTTTGTGAAAGTCCTACTTCAGGTCACTTGGAAATGTAAGGTTTTCATCGAGAACATGAAGTCAATCACGGTTTTGCACTCTGCAGCCAATTGAAATGTATTTTCTACAAACTCGTTTGAATTTCACTGCAAAATACCCTTCTCTTCTTGTTTGTTGAAAGTTCTCAATACATTCGGATAAAGAGCGTGTTTGTGCAAGAGTGATGCAGTGTGCGTTTTCCTGGACTTCAAGTGATTTGGGAAACATACTCCTTATTTTTCCCCATTGTGTAAGAAACAACATGAGGCTTGCAAGAGATTGAAACAATGCATCCCAAACCTTTTCCAGGAGTGAAAACACACGTTTCTATAAAGACTTTGAAGAAGCAAGCAAAAGCCTAGTGGCTGAGTGTTCTTTCAGAGAGAAACACATGCATTGCTTCCTTCTGGAGTGAGTTTTCAGCCTGGAATTCATATGCATTTTGTACTGTGCAGAATGTAGCTACCTGCTCGGGAGTTGTGTCATAGATGCACCTTTCCTGCAGGAGTTTATTGCAACATTCATTGCTTGGCTAAGTTCTTTAGGGTTGGTTTTGGAAGGTCTTTCAACTTTGGCCAAATCCCGCTTCGTACGAAATTTTTTCACAGCGCTGTTTCCAAATGTCCACAAGGAGCCTCTGCTTGAAATGTCCACATGCACATCTCCCATACTGGTGTGTTCGTTTCACTACCTGGATTTTGGTTTCCTCTTCTTTCTTTGAAATGACAAGCCTTCTTTCTGCACGCTACACACACCTTGTAGCAGTTTCAGTTTTTAGCATGTTGGTGCTCTCAAAACGCTGTGTAACCTATGTAGAGTGTGTCACTCTCCAGCACTGAATACACAACCTAGAGCTCCTTTCACCACAGACATGCAAACACATCTTTTTGTGAAAGTCCTACTTCAGGTCACTTGGAAATGTAAGGTTTTCATCGAGAACATGAAGTCAATCACGGTTTTGCACTCTGCAGCCAATTGAAATGTACTTTTCTACAAACCCGTCTGATTTTCACTGCAAAATACCCTTCTTTTCTGGTTTGTTAAAAGTTCTCAACGTATTAGGAGAAAGAGCGTGTTTGTGCAAGAGTGATGCAGTGTGCGTTTTCCTGGACTTCAAGTGATTTGGGAAACATACTCCTTATTTTTCCACATTGTGTAAGAAACAACATGAGGCTTGCAAGAGATGTAAACAATGCATCCCAAAACGTATTCCGGCAGTGAAAACACACGTTTCTACAAAGTCTTTGAAGGAGCAAGCAAAAGCCTAGTGGCTGAGTGTTCTTTCAGAGAGAAACACACGCATTGCTTCCTTCTGGAGTGAGCTTTCAGCCTGGAATTCACATGCATTTTGTACTGTGCAGAATGTAGCTACCTGCTCGGGAGTTGTGTCATAGATGCACCTTTCCTGCAGGAGTTTATTGCAACATTCATTGTTTGGCTAAGTTCTTTAGGGTTGGTTTTGGAAGGTCTTTAAACTTTGGCCAAATCCCGCTTCGTACGAAATTTTTTCACAGCGCTGTTTCCAAATGTCCACAAAGAGCCTCTGTTTGAAACTGTCCACATGCACATCTCCCATACTGGTGTGTTCGTTTCACTACCTGGATTTTGGTTTCCTCTTCTTTCTTTGAAATGACAAGCCTTCTTTCTGCACGCTACACACACCTTGTAGCAGTTTCAGTTTTTAGCATGTTGGTGCTCTCAAAACGCTGTGTAACCTATGTAGAGTGTGTCACTCTCCAGCACTGAATACACAACTTAGAGCTCCTTTCACCACAGACACGCAAACACATGTTTTTGTGAAAGTCCTACTTCAGGTCACTTGGAAATATCAGGTTTTCATCGAGAACATGAAGTCAATCACGGTTTTGCACTCTGTTGCCAATAGAAATGCACTTTTCTACAAACCCGTCTGAATTTCACTGCAAAATACCCTTCTCTTCTTGTTTGTTGAAAGTTCTCAACGTATTAGGAGAAAGAGCGTGTTCGTGCAAGAGTGATGCAGTGTGCGTTTTCCTAGACTTCAAGTAATTTGGGAAACATACTCCTTATTTTTCCACATTGTGTAAGAAACAGCATGAGGCTTGCAAGAGATTGAAACAATGCATCCCAAAACGTAATCCAGCAGTGAAAACACACGTTTCTACAAAGACTTTGAAGGAGCAAGCAAAAGCCTAGTGGCTGAGTGTTCTTTCAGAGAGAAACACACGCATTGCTTCCTTCTGGAGTGAGTTTTCAGCCTGGAATTCATATGCATTTTGTACTGTGAAGAATGTAGCTACCTGCTCGGGAGTTGTGTCATAGATGCACCTTTCCTGCAGGAGTTTATTGCAACATTCATTGTTTGGCTAAGTTCTTTAGGGTTGGTTTTGGAAGGTCTTTCAACTTTGGCCAAATCCCGCTTCGTACGAAATTTTTTCACAGCGCTGTTTCCAAGTGTCCACAAAGAGCCTCTGCTTGAAACTGTCCACATGCACATCTCCCATACTGGTGTGTTCGTTTCACTACCTGGATTTTGGTTTCCTCTTCTTTCTTTGAAATGACAAGCGTACTTTCTGCACGCTACACACACCTTGTAGCAGTTTCAGTTTTTAGCATGTTGGTGCTCTCAAAACGCTGTGTAACCTATGTAGAGTGTGTCACTCTCCAGCACTGAATACACAACCTAGAGCTCCTTTCACCACAGACACGCAAACACATCTTTTTGTGAAAGTCCTACTTCAGGTCACTTGGAAATGTAAGGTTTTCATGGAGAACATGAAGTCAATCGAGGTTTTGTACTCTGCAGCCAATTGAAATGTACTTTTCTACAAACCCGTCTGAATTTCACTGCAAAATACCCTTCTCTTCTTGTTTGTTGAAAGTTCTCAACGTATTAGGAGAAAGAGCGTGTTCGTGCAAGAGTGATGCAGTGTGCGTTTTCCTGGACTTCAAGTGATTTGGGAAACATACTCCTTATTTTTCCCCATTGTGTAAGAAACAACATGAGGCTTGCAAGAGATTGAAACAATGCATCCCAAAACGTATTCCGGCAGTGGAAACACACGTTTCTACAAAGACTTTGAAGGAGCAAGCAAAAGCCTAGTGGCTGAGTGTTCTTTCAGAGAGAAACACACGCATTGCTTCCTTCTGGAGTGAGTTTTCAGCCTGGAATTCATATGCATTTTGTACTGTGCAGAATGTAGCTACCTGCTCGGGAGTTGTGTCATAGATGCACCTTTCCTGCAGGAGTTTATTGCAACATTCATTGTTTCCCTAAGTTCTTGAGGGTTGGTTTTGGAAGGTCTTTCAACTTTGGCCAAATCCCGCGTCGTACGAAATTTTTTCACAGCGCTGTTTCCAAGTGTCCACAAAGAGCCTCTGCTTGAAACTGTCCACATGCACATCTCCCATACTGGTGTGTTCGTTTCACTACCTGGATTTTGGTTTCCTCTTCTTTCTTTGAAATGAAAAGCGTACTTTCTGCACGCTACACACACCTTGTAGCAGTTTCAGTTTGAAGCATGTTGGTGCTCTCAAAACGCTGTGTAACCTATGTAGAGTGTGTCACTCTCCAGCACTGAATACACAACCTAGAGCTCCTTTCACCACAGACACGCAAACACATCTTTTTGTGAAAGTCCTACTTCAGGTCACTTGGAAATGTAAGGTTTTCATCGAGAACATGAAGTCAATCACGGTTTTGCACTCTGCAGCCAATTGAAATGTATTTTCTACAAACTCGTTTGAATTTCACTGCAAAATACCCTTCTCTTCTTGTTTGTTGAAAGTTCTCAATACATTCGGATAAAGAGCGTGTTTGTGCAAGAGTGATGCAGTGTGCGTTTTCCTGGACTTCAAGTGATTTGGGAAACATACTCCTTATTTTTCCCCATTGTGTAAGAAACAACATGAGGCTTGCAAGAGATTGAAACAATGCATCCCAAACCTTTTCCAGGAGTGAAAACACACGTTTCTATAAAGACTTTGAAGAAGCAAGCAAAAGCCTAGTGGCTGAGTGTTCTTTCAGAGAGAAACACACGCATTGCTTCCTTCTGGAGTGAGTTTTCAGCCTGGAATTCATATGCATTTTGTACTGTGCAGAATGTAGCTACCTGCTCGGGAGTTGTGTCATAGATGCACCTTTCCTGCAGGAGTTTATTGCAACATTCATTGTTTGGCTAAGTTCTTTAGGGTTGGTTTTGGAAGGTCTTTCAACTTTGGCCAAATCCCGCTTCGTACGAAATTTTTTCACAGCGCTGTTTCCAAATGTCCACAAAGAGCCTCTGCTTGAAACTGTCCACATGCACATCTCCCATACTGGTGTGTTCGTTTCACTA
This sequence comes from Miniopterus schreibersii, assembly GCF_964146895.1. Taxonomy (NCBI): domain Eukaryota; kingdom Metazoa; phylum Chordata; class Mammalia; order Chiroptera; family Miniopteridae; genus Miniopterus; species Miniopterus schreibersii. Next base: position 183,244 of record NW_027669798.1, on the reverse strand, counting down.
CCTGGATTTTGGTTTCCTCTTCTTTCTTTGAAATGACAAGCCTTCTTTCTGCACGCTACACACACCTTGTAGCAGTTTCAGTTTTTAGCATGTTGGTGCTCTCAAAACGCTGTGTAACCTATGTAGAGTGTGTCACTCTCCAGCACTGAATACACAACCTAGAGCTCCTTTCACCACAGACATGCAAACACATCTTTTTGTGAAAGTCCTACTTCAGGTCACTTGGAAATGTAAGGTTTTCATCGAGAACATGAAGTCAATCACGGTTTTGCACTCTGCAGCCAATTGAAATGTACTTTTCTACAAACCCGTCTGATTTTCACTGCAAAATACCCTTCTTTTCTGGTTTGTTAAAAGTTCTCAACGTATTAGGAGAAAGAGCGTGTTCGTGCAAGAGTGATGCAGTGTGCGTTTTCCTGGACTTCAAGTGATTTGGGAAACATACTCCTTATTTTTCCACATTGTGTAAGAAACAACATGAGGCTTGCAAGAGATGTAAACAATGCATCCCAAAACGTATTCCGGCAGTGAAAACACACGTTTCTACAAAGTCTTTGAAGGAGCAAGCAAAAGCCTAGTGGCTGAGTGTTCTTTCAGAGAGAAACACACGCATTGCTTCCTTCTGGAGTGAGCTTTCAGCCTGGAATTCATATGCATTTTGTACTGTGCAGAATGTAGCTACCTGCTCGGGAGTTGTGTCATAGATGCACCTTTCCTGCAGGAGTTTATTGCAACATTCATTGTTTGGCTAAGTTCTTTAGGGTTGGTTTTGGAAGGTCTTTCAACTTTGGCCAAATCCCGCTTCGTACGAAATTTTTTCACAGCGCTGTTTCTAAATGTCCACAAAGAGCCTCTGTTTGAAACTGTCCACATGCACATCTCCCATACTGGTGTGTTCGTTTCACTACCTGGATTTTGGTTTCCTCTTCTTTCTTTGAAATGACAAGCCTTCTTTCTGCACGCTACACACACCTTGTAGCAGTTTCAGTTTTTAGCATGTTGGTGCTCTCAAAACGCTGTGTAACCTATGTAGAGTGTGTCACTCTCCAGCACTGAATACACAACTTAGAGCTCCTTTCACCACAGACACGCAAACACATGTTTTTGTGAAAGTCCTACTTCAGGTCACTTGGAAATATCAGGTTTTCATCGAGAACATGAAGTCAATCACGGTTTTGCACTCTGCTGCCAATAGAAATGTACTTTTCTACAAACCCGTCTGAATTTCACTGCAAAATACCCTTCTCTTCTTGTTTGTTGAAAGTTCTCAATACATTAGGAGAAAGAGCGTGTTTGTGCAAGAGTGATGCAGTGTGCGTTTTCCTGGACTTCAAGTGATTTGGGAAACATACTCCTTATTTTTCCCCATTGTGTAAGAAACAGCATGAGGCTTGCAAGAGATTGAAACAATGCATCCCAAACCTTTTCCAGGAGTGAAAACACACGTTTCTATAAAGAATTTGAAGGAGCAAGCAAAAGCCTAGTGGCTGAGTGTTCTTTCAGAGAGAAACACATGCATTGCTTCCTTCTGGAGTGAGTTTTCAGCCTGGAATTCATATGCATTTTGTACTGTGCAGAATGTAGCTACCTGCTCGGGAGTTGTGTCATAGATGCACCTTTCCTGCAGGAGTTTATTGCAACATTCAGTGTTTGGCTAAGTTCTTTAGGGTTGGTTTTGGAAGGTCTTTCAACTTTGGCCAAATCCCGCTTCGTACGAAATTTTTTCACAGCGCTGTTTCCAAGTGTCCACAAAGAGCCTCTGCTTGAAACTGTCCACATGCACATCTCCCATACTGGTGTGTTCGTTTCACTACCTGGATTTTGGTTTCCTCTTCTTTCTTTGAAATGACAAGCGTACTTTCTGCACGCTACACACACCTTGTAGCAGTTTCAGTTTTTAGCATGTTGGTGCTCTCAAAACGCTGTGTAACCTATGTAGAGTGTGTCACTCTCCAGCACTGAATACACAACCTAGAGCTCCTTTCACCACAGACACGCAAACACATCTTTTTGTGAAAGTCCTACTTCAGGTCACTTGGAAATGTAAGGTTTTCATGGAGAACATGAAGTCAATCACGGTTTTGCACTCTGCAGCCAATTAAAATGTACTTTTCTACAAACCCGTCTGATTTTCACTGCAAAATACCCTTCTTTTCTGGTTTGTTAAAAGTTCTCAACGTATTAGGAGAAAGAGCGTGTTCGTGCAAGAGTGATGCAGTGTGCGTTTTCCTGGACTTCAAGTGATTTGGGAAACATACTCCTTATTTTTCCACATTGTGTAGGAAACAACATGAGGCTTGCAAGAGATGTAAACAATGCATCCCAAAACGTATTCCGGCAGTGAAAACACACGTTTCTACAAAGTCTTTGAAGGAGCAAGCAAAAGCCTAGTGGCTGAGTGTTCTTTCAGAGAGAAACACACGCATTGCTTCCTTCTGGAGTGAGTTTTCAGCCTGGAATTCATATGCATTTTGTACTGTGAAGAATGTAGCTACCTGCTCGGGAGTTGTGTCATAGATGCACCTTTCCTGCAGGAGTTTATTGCAACATTCATTGTTTGGCTAAGTTCTTTAGGGTTGGTTTTGGAAGGTCTTTCAACTTTGGCCAAAACCCGCTTCGTACGAAATTTTTTCACAGCGCTGTTTCCCAGTGTCCACAAAGAGCCTCTGCTTGAAACTGTCCACATGCACATCTCCCATACTGGTGTGTTCGTTTCACTACCTGGATTTTGGTTTCCTCTTCTTTCTTTGAAATGACAAGCCTTCTTTCTGCACGCTACACACACCTTGTAGCAGTTTCAGTTTTTAGCATGTTGGTGCTCTCAAAACGCTGTGTAACCTATGTAGAGTGTGTCACTCTCCAGCACTGAATACACAACCTAGAGCTCCTTTCACCACAGACACGCAAACACATCTTTTTGTGAAAGTCCTACTTCAGGTCACTTGGAAATGTAAGGTTTTCATCGAGAACATGAAGTCAATCACGGTTTTGCACTCTGCAGCCAATTGAAATGTATTTTCTACAAACTCGTTTGAATTTCACTGCAAAATACCCTTCTCTTCTTGTTTGTTGAAAGTTCTCAATACATTAGGAGGAAGAGCGTGTTTGTGCAAGAGTGATGCAGTGTGCGTTTTCCTGGACTTCAAGTGATTTGGGAAACATACTCCTTATTTTTCCACATTGTGTAAGAAACAACATGAGGCTTGCAAGAGATTGAAACAATGCATCCCAAAACGTATTCCGGCAGTGGAAACACACGTTTCTACAAAGACTTTGAAGGAGCAAGCAAAAGCCTAGTGGCTGAGTGTTCTTTCAGAGAGAAACACACGCATTGCTTCCTTCTGGAGTGAGTTTTCAGCCTGGAATTCATATGCATTTTGTACTGTGCAGAATGTAGCTACCTGCTCAGGAGTTGTGTCATAGATGCACCTTTCCTGCAGGAGTTTATTGCAACATTCATTGTTTCCCTAAGTTCTTTAGGGTTGGTTTTGGAAGGTCTTTTAACTTTGGCCAAATCCCGCTTCGTACGAAATTTTTTCACAGCGCTGTTTCCAAGTGTCCACAAAGAGCCTCTGCTTGAAACTGTCCACATGCACATCTCCCATACTGGTGTGTTCGTTTCACTACCTGGATTTTGGTTTCCTCTTCTTTCTTTGAAATGACAAGCGTACTTTCTGCACGCTACACACACCTTGTAGCAGTTTCAGTTTTTAGCATGTTGGTGCTTTCAAAACGCTGTGTAACCTATGTAGAGTGTGTCACTCTCCAGCACTGAACACAACCTAGAGCTCCTTTCACCACAGACACGCAAACACATCTTTTTGTGAAAGTCCTACTTCAGGTCACTTGGAAATGTAAGGTTTTCATCGAGAACATGAAGTCAATCACGGTTTTGCACTCTGCTGCCAATAAAAATGTACTTTTCTACAAACCCGTCTGAATTTCACTGCAAAATACCCTTCTCTTCTTGTTTGTTGAAAGTTCTCAACGTATTAGGAGAGAGAGCGTGTTCGTGCAAGAGTGATGCAGTGTGCGTTTTCCTGGACTTTAAGTGATTTGGGAAACATACTCCTTATTTTTCCCCATTGTGTAAGAAACAACATGAGGCTTGCAAGAGATTGAAACAATGCATCCCAAAACGTATTCCGGCAGTGGAAACACACGTTTCTACAAAGACTTTGAAGGAGCAAGCAAAAGCCTAGTGGCTGAGTGTTCTTTCAGAGAGAAACACACGCATTGCTTCCTTCTGTAGTGAGCTTTCAGCCTGGAATTCATATGCATTTTGTACTGTGCAGAATGTAGCTACCTGCTCGGGAGTTGTGTCATAGATGCACCTTTCCTGCAGGAGTTTATTGCAACATTCATTGTTTCCCTAAGTTCTTTAGGGTTGGTTTTGGAAGGTCTTTCAACTTTGGCCAAATCCCGCTTCGTACGAAATTTTTTCACAGCGCTGTTTCCAAGTGTCCGCAAGGAGCCTCTGCTTGAAACTGTCCACATGCACATCTCCCATACTGGTGTGTTCGTTTCACTACTTGGATTTTGGTTTCCTCTTCTTTCTTTGAAATGACAAGATTTCTTTCTGCATGCTACACACACCTTGTAGCAGTTTCAGTTTTTAGCATGTTGGTGCTCTCAAAACGCTGTGTAACCTATGTAGAGTGTGTCACTCTCCAGCACTGAATACACAACCTAGAGCTCCTTTCACCACAGACACGCAAACACATCTTTTTGTGAAAGTCCTACTTCAGGTCACTTGGAAATGTAAGGTTTTCATGGAGAACATGAAGTCAATCGAGGTTTTGTACTCTGCAGCCAATTGAAATGTACTTTTCTACAAACCCGTCTGAATTTCACTGCAAAATACCCTTCTCTTCTTGTTTGTTGAAAGTTCTCAACGTATTAGGAGAAAGAGCGTGTTCGTGCAAGAGTGATGCAGTGTGCGTTTTCCTGGACTTCAAGTGATTTGGGAAACATACTCCTTATTTTTCCCCATTGTGTAAGAAACAACATGAGGCTTGCAAGAGATTGAAACAATGCATCCCAAAACGTATTCCGGCAGTGGAAACACACGTTTCTACAAAGACTTTGAAGGAGCAAGCAAAAGCCAGGTGGCTGAGTGTTCTTTCAGAGAGAAACACACGCATTGCTTCCTTCTGGAGTGAGTTTTCAGCCTGGAATTCATATGCATTTTGTACTGTGCAGAATGTAGCTACCTGCTCGGGAGTTGTGTCATAGATGCACCTTTCCTGCAGGAGTTTATTGCAACATTCATTGTTTGGCTAAGTTCTTTAGGGTTGGTTTTGGAAGGTCTTTCAACTTTGGCCAAATCCCGCTTCGTACGAAATTTTTTCACAGCGCTGTTTCCAAGTGTCCACAAAGAGCCTCTGCTTGAAACTGTCCACATGCACATCTCCCATACTGGTGTGTTCGTTTCACTACCTGGATTTTGGTTTCCTCTTCTTTCTTTGAAATGACAAGCGTACTTTCTGCACGCTACACACACCTTGTAGCAGTTTCAGTTTTTAGCATGTTGGTGCTCTCAAAACGCTGTGTAACCTATGTAGAGTGTGTCACTCTCCAGCACTGAATACACAACCTAGAGCTCCTTTCACCACAGACACGCAAACACATGTTTTTGTGAAAGTCCTACTTCAGGTCACTTGGAAATGTAAGGTTTTCATCGAGAACATGAAGTCAATCACGGTTTTGCACTCTGCAGCCAATTGAAATGTATTTTCTACAAACTCGTTTGAATTTCACTGCAAAATACCCTTCTCTTCTTGTTTGTTGAAAGTTCTCAATACATTCGGATAAAGAGCGTGTTTGTGCAAGAGTGATGCAGTGTGCGTTTTCCTGGACTTCAAGTGATTTGGGAAACATACTCCTTATTTTTCCCCATTGTGTAAGAAACAACATGAGGCTTGCAAGAGATTGAAACAATGCATCCCAAACCTTTTCCAGGAGTGAAAACACACGTTTCTATAAAGACTTTGAAGGAGCAAGCAAAAGCCTACTGGCTAAGTGTTCTTTCAGAGAGAAACACACGCATTGCTTCCTTCTGGAGTGAGTTTTCAGCCTGGAATTCATATGCATTTTGTACTGTGCAGAATGTAGCTACCTGCTCGGGAGTTGTGTCATAGATGCACCTTTCCTGCAGGAGTTTATTGCAACATTCAGTGTTTGGCTAAGTTCTTTAGGGTTGGTTTTGGAAGGTCTTTCAACTTTGGCCAAATCCCGCTTCGTACGAAATTTTTTCACAGCGCTGTTTCCAAATGTCCACAAAGAGCCTCTGCTTGAAACTGTCCACATGCACATCTCCCATACTGGTGTGTTCGTTTCACTACCTGGATTTTGGTTTCCTCTTCTTTCTTTGAAATGACAAGCCTTCTTTCTGCACGCTACACACACCTTGTAGCAGTTTCAGTTTTTAGCATGTTGGTGCTCTCAAAACGCTGTGTAACCTATGTAGAGTGTGTCACTCTCCAGCACTGAATACACAACCTAGAGCTCCTTTCACCACAGACACGCAAACACATCTTTTTGTGAAAGTCCTACTTCAGGTCACTTGGAAATTTAAGGTTTTCATGGAGAACATGAAGTCAATCACGGTTTTGCACTCTGCAGCCAATTGAAATGTACTTTTCTACAAACCCGTCTGATTTTCACTGCAAAATACCCTTCTTTTCTGGTTTGTTAAAAGTTCTCAACGTATTAGGAGAAAGAGCGTGTTCGTGCAAGAGTGATGCAGTGTGCGTTTTCCTGGACTTCAAGTGATTTGGGAAACATACTCCTTATTTTTCCACATTGTGTAAGAAACAACATGAGGCTTGCAAGAGATGTAAACAATGCATCCCAAAACGTATTCCGGCAGTGAAAACACACGTTTCTACAAAGTCTTTGAAGGAGCAAGCAAAAGCCTAGTGGCTGAGTGTTCTTTCAGAGAGAAACACACGCATTGCTTCCTTCTGGAGTGAGTTTTCAGCCTGGAATTCATATGCATTTTGTACTGTGAAGAATGTAGCTACCTGCTCGGGAGTTGTGTCATTGATGCACCTTTCCTGCAGGAGTTTATTGCAACATTCATTGTTTGGCTAAGTTCTTTAGGGTTGGTTTTGGAAGGTCTTTCAACTTTGGCCAAAACCCGCTTCGTACGAAATTTTTTCACAGCGCTGTTTCCAAGTGTCCACAAAGAGCCTCTGCTTGAAACTGTCCACATGCACATCTCCCATACTGGTGTGTTCGTTTCACTACCTGGATTTTGGTTTCCTCTTCTTTCTTTGAAATGACAAGCCTTCTTTCTGCACGCTACACACACCTTGTAGCAGTTTCAGTTTGAAGCATGTTGGTGCTCTCAAAACGCTGTGTAACCTATGTAGAGTGTGTCACTCTCCAGCACTGAATACACAACCTAGAGCTCCTTTCACCACAGACACGCAAACACATCTTTTTGTGAAAGTCCTACTTCAGGTCACTTGGAAATGTAAGGTTTTCATCGAGAACATGAAGTCAATCACGGTTTTGCACTCTGCAGCCAATTGAAATGTATTTTCTACAAACTCGTTTGAATTTCACTGCAAAATACCCTTCTCTTCTTGTTTGTTGAAAGTTCTCAATACATTAGGAGAAAGAGCGTGTTTGTGCAAGAGTGATGCAGTGTGCGTTTTCCTGGACTTCAAGTGATTTGGGAAACATACTCCTTATTTTTCCACATTGTGTAAGAAACAACATGAGGCTTGCAAGAGATTGAAACAATGCATCCCAAAACGTATTCCGGCAGTGGAAACACACGTTTCTACAAAGAATTTGAAGGAGCAAGCAAAAGCCTAGTGGCTGAGTGTTCTTTCAGAGAGAAACACACGCATTGCTTCCTTCTGGAGTGAGTTTTCAGCCTGGAATTCATATGCATTTTGTACTGTGCAGAATGTAGCTACCTGCTCGGGAGTTGTGTCATAGATGCACCTTTCCTGCAGGAGTTTATTGCAACATTCATTGTTTGGCTAAGTTCTTTAGCGTTGGTTTTGGAAGGTCTTTCAACTTGGCCAAATCCCGCTTCGTACGAAATTTTTTCACAGCGCTGTTTCCAAGTGTCCACAAAGAGCCTCTGCTTGAAACTGTCCACATGAACATCTCCCAATATGGTGTGTTCGTTTCACTACCTTGATTTTGGTTTCCTCTTCTTTCTTTGAAATGACAAGCCTTCTTTCTGCACGCTACACACACCTTGTAGCAGTTTCAGTTTTTAGCATGTTGGTGCTCTCAAAAGGCTGTGTAACCTATGTAGACTGTGTCACTCTCCAGCACTGAATACACAACCTCGAGCTCCTTTCACCACAGACACGCAAACACATCTTTTTGTGAAAGTCCTACTTCAGGTCACTTGGAAATGTAAGGTTTTCATCGAGAACATGAAGTCAATCACGGTTTTGCACTCTGCTGCCAATAGAAATGTACTTTTCTACAAACCAGTCTGAATTTCACTGCAAAATACCCTTCTCTTCTTGTTTGTTGAAAGTTCTCAACGTATTAGGAGAAAGAGCGTGTTCGTGCAAGAGTGATGCAGTGTGCGTTTTCCTGGACTTCATGTGATTTGGGAAACATACTCCTTATTTTTCCCCATTGTGTAAGAAACAACATGAGGCTTGCAAGAGATTGAAACAATGCATCCCAAAACGTATTCAGCAGTTAAAACACACGTTTCTACAAAGACTTTGAAGGAGCAAGCAAAAGTCTAGTGGCTGAGTGTTCTTTCAGAGAGAAACACACGCATTGCTTCCTTCTGGAGTGAGTTTTCAGCCTGGAATTCATATGCATTTTGTACTGTGCAGAATGTAGCTACCTGCTCGGGAGTTGTGTCATAGATGCACCTTTCATGCAGGAGTTTATTGCAACATTCATTGTTTCCCTAAGTTCTTTAGGGTTGGTTTTGGAAGGTCTTTCAACTTTGGCCAAATCCCGCTTCGTACGAAATTTTTTCACAGCGCTGTTTCCAAGTGTCCACAAAGAGCCTCTGCTTGAAACTGTCCACATGCACATCTCCCATACTGGTGTGTTCGTTTCACTACCTGGATTTTGGTTTCCTCTTCTTTCTTTGAAATGACAAGCCTTCTTTCTGCACGCTACACACAGCTTGTAGCAGTTTCAGTTTTTAGCATGTTGGTGCTCTCAAAACGCTGTGTAACCTATGTAGAGTGTGTCACTCTCCAGCACTGAATACACAACCTAGAGCTCCTTTCACCACAGACACGCAAACACATCTTTTTGTGAAAGTCCTACTTCAGGTCACTTGGAAATATAAGGTTTTCATGGAGAACATGAAGTCAATCACGGTTTTGCACTCTGCAGCCAATTGAAATGTACTTTTCTACAAACCCGTCTGATTTTCACTGCAAAATACCCTTCTTTTCTGGTTTGTTAAAAGTTCTCAACGTATTAGGAGAAAGAGCGTGTTCGTGCAAGAGTGATGCAGTGTGCGTTTTCCTGGACTTCAAGTGATTTGGGAAACATACTCCTTATTTTTCCACATTGTGTAAGAAACAACATGAGGTTTGCAAGAGATGTAAACAATGCATCCCAAAACGTATTCCGGCAGTGAAAACACACGTTTCTACAAAGTCTTTGAAGGAGCAAGCAAAAGCCTAGTGGCTGAGTGTTCTTTCAGAGAGAAACACACGCATTGCTTCCTTCTGGAGTGAGTGTTCAGCCTGGAATTCATATGCATTTTGTACTGTGCAGAATGTAGCTACCTGCTCGGGAGTTGTGTCATAAATGCACCTTTCCTGCAGGAGTTTATTGCAACATTCATTGTTTGGCTAAGTTTTTTAGGGTTGGTTTTGGAAGGTCTTTCAACTTTGGCCAAATCCCGCTTCGTACGAAATTTTTTCACAGCGCTGTTTCCAAGTGTCCACAAAGAGCCTCTGCTTGAAACTGTCCACATGCACATCTCCCATACTGGTGTGTTCGTTTCACTACCTGGATTTTGGTTTCCTCTTCTTTCTTTGAAATGACAGGCGTACTTTTTGCATGCTACACACACCTTGTAGCAGTTTCAGTTTTTAGCATGTTGGTTCTCTCAAAACGCTGTGTAACCTATGTAGAGTGTGTCACTCTCCAGCACTGAATACACAACCTAGAGCTCCTTTCACCACAGACACGCAAACACATCTTTTTGTGAAAGTCCTACTTCAGGTCACTTGGAAATGTAAGGTTTTCATGGAGAACATGAAGTCAATCACGGTTTTGTACTCTGCAGCCAATTGAAATGTACTTTTCTACAAACCCGTCTGAATTTCACTGCAAAATACCCTTCTCTTCTTGTTTGTTGAAAGTTCTCAACGTATTAGGAGAAAGAGCGTGTTCGTGCAAGAGTGATGCAGTGTGCGTTTTCCTGGACTTCAAGTGATTTGGGAAACATACTCCTTATTTTTCCCCTTTGTGTAAGAAACAACATGAGGCTTGCAAGAGATTGAAACAATGCATCCCAAAACGTATTCCGGCAGTGGAAACACACGTTTCTACAAAGACTTTGAAGGAGCAAGCAAAAGCCTAGTGGCTGAGTGTTCTTTCAGAGAGAAACACACGCATTGCTTCCTTCTGGAGTGAGTTTTCAGCCTGGAATTCATATGCATTTTGTACTGTGCAGAATGTAGCTACCTGCTCGGGAGTTGTGTCATAGATGCACCTTTCCTGCAGGAGTTTATTGCAACATTCATTGTTTGGCCAAGTTCTTTAGGGTTGGTTTTGGAAGGTCTTTCAACTTTGGCCAAATCCCGCTTCGTACGAAATTTTTTCACAGCGCTGTTTCCAAGTGTCCACAAAGAGCCTCTGCTTGAAACTGTCCACATGCACATCTCCCATACTGGTGTGTTCGTTTCACTACCTGGATTTTGGTTTCCTCTTCTTTCTTTGAAATGACAAGCCTTCTTTCTGCACGCTACACACACCTTGTAGCAGTTTCAGTTTTTAGCATGTTGGTGCTCTCAAAACGCTGCGTAACCTATGTAGAGTGTGTCACTCTCCAGCACTGAATACACAACCTAGAGCTCCTTTCACCACAGACACGCAAACACATCTTTTTGTGAAAGTCCTACTTCAGGTCACTTGGAAATGTAAGGTTTTCATGGAGAACATGAAGTCAATCACGGTTTTGCACTCTGCAGCCAATAGAAATGGACTTTTCTACAAACCCGTGTGAATTTCACTGCAAAATGCCCTTCTCTTCTGGTATCTTGAATGTTCTCAACACATTAGGAGAAAGAGCGTGTTCGTGCAAGAGTGATGCAGTGTGCGTTTTCCTGGACTTCAAGTGATTTGGGAAACATACTCCTTATTTTTCCCCATTGTGTAAGAAATAACATGAGGCTTGCAAGAGATTGAAACAATGCATCCCAAAACGTATTCCAGCAGTGAAAACACACGTTTCTACAAAGACTTTGAAGGAGCAAGCAAAAGCCTAGTGGCTGAGTGTTCTTTCAGAGAGAAACACACGCATTGCTTCCTTCTGGAGTGAGTTTTCAGCCTGGAATTCATATGCATTTTGTACTGTGCAGAATGTAGCTACCTGCTCGGGAGTTGTGTCATAGATGCACCTTTCCTGCAGGAGTTTATTGCAACATTCATTGTTTGGTTAAGTTCTTTAGAGTTGGTTTTGGAAGGTCTTTCAACTTTGGCCAAATCCCGCTTCGTACGAAATTTTTTCACAGCGCTGTTTCCAAGTGTCCACAAAGAGCCTCTGCTTGAAACTGTCCACATGCACATCTCCCATACTGGTGTGTTCGTTTCACTACCTGGATTTTGGTTTCCTCTTCTTTCTTTGAAATGACAAGCGTACTTTCTGCACGCTACACACACCTTGTAGCAGTTTCAGTTTTTAGCATGTTGGTGCTCTCAAAACGCTGTGTAACCTATGTAGAGTGTGTCACTCTCCAGCACTGAATACACAACCTAGAGCTCCTTTCACCACAGACACGCAAACACATCTTTTTGTGAAAGTCCTACTTCAGGTCACTTGGAAATGTAAGGTTTTCATCGAGAACATGAAGTCAATCACGGTTTTGCACTCTGCTGCCAATAGAAATGTACTTTTCTACAAACCAGTCTGAATTTCACTGCAAAATACCCTTCTCTTCTTGTTTGTTGAAAGTTCTCAACGTATTAGGAGAAAGAGCGTGTTCGTGCAAGAGTGATGCAGTGTGCGTTTTCCTGGACTTCATGTGATTTGGGAAACATACTCCTTATTTTTCCCCATTGTGTAAGAAACAACATGAGGCTTGCAAGAGATTGAAACAATGCATCCCAAAACGTATTCAGCAGTTAAAACACACGTTTCTACAAAGTCTTGAAGGAGCAAGCAAAAGCCTAGTGGCTGAGTGTTCTTTCAGAGAGAAACACACGCATTGCTTCCTTCTGGAGTGAGTTTTCAGCCTGGAATTCATATGCATTTTGTACTGTGCAGAATGTAGCTACCTGCTCGGGAGTTGTGTCATAGATGCACCTTTCCTGCAGGAGTTTATTGCAACATTCATTGTTTGCCGAAGTTCTTTAGGGTTGGTTTTGGAAGGTCTTTCAACTTTGGCCAACCCGCTTCGTACGAAAGTTTTTCACAGCGCTGTTTCCAAGTGTCCACAAAGACCTGCTGCTTGAAACTGTCCACATGCACATCTCCCATACTGGTGTGTTCGTTTCACTACCTGGATTTTGGTTTCCTCTTCTTTCTTTGAAATGACAAGCCTTCTTTCTGCACGCTACACACCTTGTAGCAGTTTCAGTTTTTAGCATGTTGGTGCTCTCAAAACGCTGTGTTACCATGTAGAGTGTGTCACTCTCCAGCACTGAATACACAACCTAGAGCTTCTTTCACCACAGACACGCAAACACATCTTTTTGTGAAAGTCCTACTTCAGGTCACTTGGAAATGTAAGGTTTTCATCGAGAACATGAAGTCAATCACGGTTTTGCACTCTGCAGCCAATAGAAATGTAATTTTCTACAAACCCGTCTGAATTTCACTGCAAAATACCCTTCTCTTCTTGTTTGTTGAAAGTTCTCAACGTATTAGGAGAAAGAGCGTGTTCGTGCAAGAGTGATGCAGTGTGCGTTTTCCTGGACTTCAAGTGATTTGGGAAACATACTCCTTATTTTTCCCCATTGTGTAAGAAACAACATGAGGCTTGCAAGAGATTGAAACAATGCATCCCAAAACGTATTCCAGCAGTGAAAACACACGTTTCTACAAAGACTTTGAAGGAGCAAGCAAAAGCCTAGTGGCTGAGTGTTCTTTCAGAGAAAATCACACGCATTGCTTCCTTCTGGAGTGAGTTTTCAGCCTGGAATTCATATGCATTTTGTACTGTGCAGAATGTAGCTACCTGCTCGGGAGTTGTGTCATAGATGCACCTTTCCTGCAGGAGTTTATTGCAACATTCATTGTTTGGCTAAGTTCTTTAGGGTTGGTTTTGGAAGGTCTTTCAACTTTGGCCAAATCCCGCTTCGTACGAAATTTTTTCACAGCGTTGTTTCCAAGTGTCCACAAAGAGCCTCTGCTTGAAACTGTCCACATGCACATCTCCCATACTGGTGTGTTCGTTTCACTACCTGGATTTTGGTTACCTCTTCTTTCTTTGAAATGACAAGCCTTCTTTCTGCACGCTACACACACCTTGTAGCAGTTTCAGTTTGAAGCATGTTGGTGCTCTCAAAACGCTGTGTAACCTATGTAGAGTGTGTCACTCTCCAGCACTGAATACACAACCTAGAGCTCCTTTCACCACAGACACGCAAACACATCTTTTTGTGAAAGTCCTACTTCAGGTCACTTGGAAATGTAAGGTTTTCATCGAGAACATGAAGTCAATCACGGTTTTGCACTCTGCTGCCAATAGAAATGTACTTTTCTACAAACCCGACTGAATTTCACTGCAAAATACCCTTCTCTTCTTGTTTGTTGAAAGTTCTCAACGTATTAGGAGAAAGAGCGTGTTCGTGCAAGAGTGATGCAGTGTGCGTTTTCCTGGACTTCAAGTGATTTGGGAAACATACTCCTTATTTTTCCCCATTGTGTAAGAAACAACATGAGGCTTGCAAGAGATTGAAACAATGCATCCCAAAACGTATTCCAGCAGTGAAAACACACGTTTCTACAAAGACTTTGAAGGAGCAAGCAAAAGCCTAGTGGCTGAGTGTTCTTTCAGAGAGAAACACACGCATTGCTTCCTTCTGGAGTGAGTTTTCAGCCTGGAATTCATATGCATTTTGTACTGTGCAGAATGTAGCTACCTGCTCGGGAGTTGTGTCATAGATGCACCTTTCCTGCAGGAGTTTATTGCAACATTCATTGTTTGGTTAAGTTCTTTAGAGTTGGTTTTGGAAGGTCTTTCAACTTTGGCCAAATCCCGCTTCGTACGAAATTTTTTCACAGCGCTGTTTCCAAGTGTCCACAAAGAGCCTCTGCTTGAAACTGTCCACATGCACATCTCCCATACTGGTGTGTTCGTTTCACTACTTGGATTTTGGTTTCCTCTTCTTTCTCTGAAATGACAAGCCTTCTTTCTGCACGCTACACACACCTTGTAGCAGTTTCAGTTTTTAGCATGTTGGTGCTCTCAAAAGGCTGTGTAACCTATGTAGACTGTGTCACTCTCCAGCACTGAATACACAACCTCGAGCTCCTTTCACCACAGACACGCAAACACATCTTTTTGTGAAAGTCCTACTTCAGGTCACTTGGAAATGTAAGGTTTTCTTCGAGAACATGAAGTCAATCACGGTTTTGCACTCTGCTGCCAATAGAAATATACTTTTCTACAAACCAGTCTGAATTTCACTGCAAAATACCCTTCTCTTCTTGTTTGTTGAAAGTTCTCAACGTATTAGGAGAAAGAGCGTGTTCGTGCAAGAGTGATGCAGTGTGCGTTTTCCTGGACTTCATGTGATTTGGGAAACATACTCCTTATTTTTCCCCATTGTGTAAGAAACAACATGAGGCTTGCAAGAGATTGAAACAATGCATCCCAAAACGTATTCAGCAGTTAAAACACACGTTTCTACAAAGTCTTGAAGGAGCAAGCAAAAGCCTAGTGGCTGAGTGTTCTTTCAGAGAGAAACACACGCATTGCTTCCTTCTGGAGTGAGTTTTCAGCCTGGAATTCATATGCATTTTGTACTGTGCAGAATGTAGCTACCTGCTCGGGAGTTGTGTCATAGATGCACCTTTCCTGCAGGAGTTTATTGCAACATTCATTGTTTGCCGAAGTTCTTTAGGGTTGGTTTTGGAAGGTCTTTCAACTTTGGCCAACCCGCTTCGTACGTAATTTTTTCACAGCGCTGTTTCCAAGTGTCCACAAAGACCTGCTGCTTGAAACTGTCCACATGCACATCTCCCATACTGGTGTGTTCGTTTCACTACCTGGATTTTGGTTTCCTCTTCCTTCTTTGAAATGACAAGCCTTCTTTCTGCACGCTACACACCTTGTAGCAGTTTCAGTTTTTAGCATGTTGGTGCTCTCAAAACGCTGTGTTACCATGTAGAGTGTGTCACTCTCCAGCACTGAATACACAACCTAGAGCTTCTTTCACCACAGACACGCAAACACATCTTTTTGTGAAAGTCCTACTTCAGGTCACTTGGAAATGTAAGGTTTTCATCGAGAACATGAAGTCAATCACGGTTTTGCACTCTGCAGCCAATAGAAATGTAATTTTCTACAAACCCGTCTGAATTTCACTGCAAAATACCCTTCTCTTCTTGTTTGTTGAAAGTTCTCAACGTATTAGGAGAAAGAGCGTGTTCGTGCAAGAGTGATGCAGTGTGCGTTTTCCTGGAATTCAAGTGATTTGGGAAACATACTCCTTATTTTTCCACATTGTGTAAGAAACAACATGAGGCTTGCAAGAGATTGAAACAATGCATCCCAAAACGTATTCCGGCAGTGAAAACACACGTTTCTACAAAGACTTTGAAGGAGCAAGCAAAAGTCTAGTGGCTGAGTGTTCTTTCAGAGAGAAACACACGCATTGCTTCCTTCTGGAGTGAGTTTTCAGCCTGGAATTCATATGCATTTTGTACTGTGCAGAATGTAGCTACCTGCTCGGGAGTTGTGTCATAGATGCACCTTTCCTGCAGGAGTTTATTGCAACATTCATTGTTTCCCTAAGTTCTTTAGGGTTGGTTTTGGAAGGTCTTTCAACTTTGGCCAAATCCCGCTTCGTACGAAATTTTTTCACAGCGCTGATTCCAAGTGTCCACAAAGAGCCTCTGCTTGAAACTGTCCACATGCACATCTCCCATACTGGTGTGTTCGTTTCACTACCTGGATTTTGGTTTCCTCTTCTTTCTTTGAAATGACAAGCCTTCTTTCTGCACGCTACACACACCTTGTAGCAGTTTCAGTTTTTAGCATGTTGGTGCTCTCAAAACGCTGTGTAACCTATGTAGAGTGTGTCACTCTCCAGCACTGAATACACAACCTAGAGCTCCTTTCACCACAGACACGCAAACACATCTTTTTGTGAAAGTCCTACTTCAGGTCACTTGGAAATGTAAGGTTTTCATGGAGAACATGAAGTCAATCACGGTTTTGCACTCTGCAGCCAATTGAAATGTACTTTTCTACAAACCCGTCTGATTTTCACTGCAAAATACCCTTCTTTTCTGGTTTGTTAAAAGTTCTCAACGTATTAGGAGAAAGAGCGTGTTCGTGCAAGAGTGATGCAGTGTGCGTTTTCCTGGACTTCAAGTGATTTGGGAAACATACTCCTTATTTTTCCACATTGTGTAAGAAACAACATGAGGCTTGCAAGAGATGTAAACAATGCATCCCAAAACGTATTCCGGCAGTGAAAACACACGTTTCTACAAAGTCTTTGAAGGAGCAAGCAAAAGCCTAGTGGCTGAGTGTTCTTTCAGAGAGAAACACACGCATTGCTTCCTTCTGGAGTGAGTGTTCAGCCTGGAATTCATATGCATTTTGTACTGTGCAGAATGTAGCTACCTGCTCGGGAGTTGTGTCATAGATGCACCTTTCCTGCAGGAGTTTATTGCAACATTCATTGTTTGGCTAAGTTTTTTAGGGTTGGTTTTGAAGGTCTTTCAACTTTGGCCAAATCCCGCTTCGTACGAAATTTTTTCACAGCGCTGTTTCCAAGTGTCCACAAAGAGCCTCTGCTTGAAACTGTCCACATGCACATCTCCCATACTGGTGTGTTCGTTTCACTACCTGGATTTTGGTTTCCTCTTCTTTCTTTGAAATGACAAGCGTACTTTTTGCACGCTACACACACCTTGTAGCAGTTTCAGTTTTTAGCATGTTGGTTCTCTCAAAACGCTGTGTAACCTATGTAGAGTGTGTCACTCTCCAGCACTGAATACACAACCTAGAGCTCCTTTCACCACAGACACGCAAACACATCTTTTTGTGAAAGTCCTACTTCAGGTCACTTGGAAATATAAGGTTTTCATGGAGAACATGAAGTCAATCACGGTTTTGTACTCTGCAGCCAATTGAAATGTACTTTTCTACAAACCCGTCTGAATTTCACTGCAAAATACCCTTCCCTTCTTGTTTGTTGAAAGTTCTCAACGTATTAGGAGAAAGAGCGTGTTCGTGCAAGAGTGATGCAGTGTGCGTTTTCCTGGACTTCAAGTGATTTGGGAAACATACTCCTTATTTTTCCCCATTGTGTAAGAAACAACATGAGGCTTGCAAGAGATTGAAACAATGCATCCCAAAACGTATTCCGGCAGTGGAAACACACGTTTCTACAAAGACTTTGAAGGAGCAAGCAAAAGCCTAGTGGCTGAGTGTTCTTTCAGAGAGAAACACACGCATTGCTTCCTTCTGGAGTGAGTTTTCAGCCTGGAATTCATATGCATTTTGTACTGTGCAGAATGTAGCTACCTGCTCGGGAGTTGTGTCATAGATGCACCTTTCCTGCAGGAGTTTATTGCAACATTCATTGTTTGGCTAAGTTCTTTAGGGTTGGTTTTGGAAGGTCTTTCAACTTGGCCAAATCCCGCTTCGTACGAAATTTTTTCACAGCGCTGTTTCCAAGTGTCCACAAAGAGCCTCTGCTTGAAACTGTCCACATGCACATCTCCCATACTGGTGTGTTCGTTTCACTACCTTGATTTTGGTTTCCTCTTCTTTCTTTGAAATGACAAGCCTTCTTTCTGCACGCTACACACACCTTGTAGCAGTTTCAGTTTTTAGCATGTTGGTGCTCTCAAAACGCTGTGTAACCTATGTAGACTGTGTCACTCTCCAGCACTGAATACACAACCTCGAGCTCCTTTCACCACAGACACGCAAACACATCTTTTTGTGAAAGTCCTACTTCAGGTCACTTGGAAATGTAAGGTTTTCTTCGAGAACATGAAGTCAATCACGGTTTTGCACTCTGCTGCCAATAGAAATGTACTTTTCTACAAACCAGTCTGAATTTCACTGCAAAATACCCTTCTCTTCTTGTTTGTTGAAAGTTCTCAACGTATTAGGAGAAAGAGCGTGTTCGTGCAAGAGTGATGCAGTGTGCGTTTTCCTGGACTTCATGTGATTTGGGAAACATACTCCTTATTTTTCCCCATTGTGTAAGAAACAACATGAGGCTTGCAAGAGATTGAAACAATGCATCCCAAAACGTATTCAGCAGTTAAAACACACGTTTCTACAAAGTCTTGAAGGAGCAAGCAAAAGCCTAGTGGCTGAGTGTTCTTTCAGAGAGAAACACACGCATTGCTTCCTTCTGGAGTGAGTTTTCAGCCTGGAATTCATATGCATTTTGTACTGTGCAGAATGTAGCTACCTGCTCGGGAGTTGTGTCATAGATGCACCTTTCCTGCAGGAGTTTATTGCAACATTCATTGTTTGCCAAAGTTCTTTAGGGTTGGTTTTGGAAGGTCTTTCAACTTTGGCCAACCCGCTTCGTACGAAATTTTTTCACAGCGCTGTTTCCAAGTGTCCACAAAGACCTGCTGCTTGAAACTGTCCACATGCACATCTCCCATACTGGTGTGTTCGTTTCACTACCTGGATTTTGGTTTCCTCTTCCTTCTTTGAAATGACAAGCCTTCTTTCTGCACGCTACACACCTTGTAGCAGTTTCAGTTTTTAGCATGTTGGTGCTCTCAAAACGCTGTGTTACCATGTAGAGTGTGTCACTCTCCAGCACTGAATACACAACCTAGAGCTCCTTTCACCACAGACACGCAAACACATCTTTTTGTGAAAGTCCTACTTCAGGTCACTTGGAAATGTAAGGTTTTCATCGAGAACATGAAGTCAATCACGGTTTTGCACTCTGCAGCCAATAGAAATGTAATTTTCTACAAACCCGTCTGAATTTCACTGCAAAATACCCTTCTCTTCTTGTTTGTTGAAAGTTCTCAACGTATTAGGAGAAAGAGCGTGTTCGTGCAAGAGTGATGCAGTGTGCGTTTTCCTGGAATTCAAGTGATTTGGGAAACATACTCCTTATTTTTCCACATTGTGTAAGAAACAACATGAGGCTTGCAAGAGATTGAAACAATGCATCCCAAAACGTATTCCGGCAGTGAAAACACACGTTTCTACAAAGACTTTGAAGGAGCAAGCAAAAGTCTAGTGGCTGAGTGTTCTTTCAGAGAGAAACACACGCATTGCTTCCTTCTGGAGTGAGTTTTCAGCCTGGAATTCATATGCATTTTGTACTGTGCAGAATGTAGCTACCTGCTCGGGAGTTGTGTCATAGATGCACCTTTCCTGCAGGAGTTTATTGCAACATTCATTGTTTCCCTAAGTTCTTTAGGGTTGGTTTTGGAAGGTCTTTCAACTTTGGCCAAATCCCGCTTCGTACGAAATTTTTTCACAGCGCTGATTCCAAGTGTCCACAAAGAGCCTCTGCTTGAAACTGTCCACATGCACATCTCCCATACTGGTGTGTTCGTTTCACTACCTGGATTTTGGTTTCCTCTTCTTTCTTTGAAATGACAAGCCTTCTTTCTGCACACTACACACACCTTGTAGCAGTTTCAGTTTTTAGCATGTTGGTGCTCTCAAAACGCTGTGTAACCTATGTACAGTGTGTCACTCTCCAGCACTGAATACACAACCTAGAGCTCCTTTCACCACAGACACGCAAACACATCTTTTTGTGAAAGTCCTACTTCAGGTCACTTGGAAATGTAAGGTTTTCATGGAGAACATGAAGTCAATCACGGTTTTGCACTCTGCAGCCAATTGAAATGAACTTTTCTACAAACCCGTCTGATTTTCACTGCAAAATACCCTTCTTTTCTGGTTTGTTAAAAGTTCTCAACGTATTAGGAGAAAGAGCGTGTTCGTGCAAGAGTGATGCAGTGTGCGTTTTCCTGGACTTCAAGTGATTTGGGAAACATACTCCTTATTTTTCCACATTGTGTAAGAAACAACATGAGGCTTGCAAGAGATGTAAACAATGCATCCCAAAACGTATTCCGGCAGTGAAAACACACGTTTCTACAAAGTCTTTGAAGGAGCAAGCAAAAGCCTAGTGGCTGAGTGTTCTTTCAGAGAGAAACACACGCATTGCTTCCTTCTGGAGTGAGTGTTCAGCCTGGAATTCATATGCATTTTGTACTGTGCAGAATGTAGCTACCTGCTCGGGAGTTGTGTCATAGATGCACCTTTCCTGCAGGAGTTTATTGCAACATTCATTGTTTGGCTAAGTTTTTTAGGGTTGGTTTTGAAGGTCTTTCAACTTTGGCCAAATCCCGCTTCGTACGAAATTTTTTCACAGCGCTGTTTCCAAGTGTCCACAAAGAGCCTCTGCTTGAAACTGTCCACATGCACATCTCCCATACTGGTGTGTTCGTTTCACTACCTGGATTTTGGTTTCCTCTTCTTTCTTTGAAATGACAAGCCTTCTTTCTGCACGCTACACACACCTTGTAGCAGTTTCAGTTTTTAGCATGTTGGTGCTCTCAAAACGCTGTGTAACCTATGTAGAGTGTGTCACTCTCCAGCACTGAATACACAACCTAGAGCTCCTTTCACCACAGACACGCAAACACATCTTTTTGTGAAAGTCCTACTTCAGGTCACTTGGAAATATAAGGTTTTCATGGAGAACATGAAGTCAATCACGGTTTTGTACTCTGCAGCCAATTGAAATGTACTTTTCTACAAACCCGTCTGAATTTCACTGCAAAATACCCTTCTCTTCTTGTTTGTTGAAAGTTCTCAACGTATTAGGAGAAAGAGCGTGTTCGTGCAAGAGTGATGCAGTGTGCGTTTTCCTGGACTTCAAGTGATTTGGGAAACATACTCCTTATTTTTCCCCATTGTGTAAGAAACAACATGAGGCTTGCAAGAGATTGAAACAATGCATCCCAAAACGTATTCCGGCAGTGGAAACACACGTTTCTACAAAGACTTTGAAGGAGCAAGCAAAAGCCTAGTGGCTGAGTGTTCTTTCAGAGAGAAACACACGCATTGCTTCCTTCTGGAGTGAGTTTTCAGCCTGGAATTCATATGCATTTTGTACTGTGCAGAATGTAGCTACCTGCTCGGGAGTTGTGTCATAGATGCACCTTTCCTGCAGGAGTTTATTGCAACATTCATTGTTTGGCTAAGTTCTTTAGGGTTGGTTTTGGAAGATCTTTCAACTTTGGCCAAATCCCGCTTCGTACGAAATTTTTTCACAGCGCTGTTTCCAAGTGTCCACAAAGAGCCTCTGCTTGAAACTGTCCACATGCACATCTCCCATACTGGTGTGTTCGTTTCACTACCTGGATTTTGGTTTCCTCTTCTTTCTTTGAAATGACAAGCCTTCTTTCTGCACGCTACACACACCTTGTAGCAGTTTCAGTTTTTAGCATGTTGGTGCTCTCAAAACGCTGTGTAACCTATGTAGAGTGTGTCACTCTCCAGCACTGAATACACAACCTAGAGCTCCTTTCACCACAGACACGCAAACACATCTTTTTGTGAAAGTCCTACTTCAGGTCACTTGGAAATGTAAGGTTTTCATGGAGAACATGAAGTCAATCACGGTTTTGTACTCTGCAGCCAATTGAAATGTACTTTTCTACAAACCCGTCTGAATTTCACTGCAAAATACCCTTCTCTTCTTGTTTGTTGAAAGTTCTCAACGTATTAGGAGAAAGAGCGTGTTCGTGCAAGAGTGATGCAGTGTGCGTTTTCCTGGACTTCAAGTGATTTGGGAAACATACTCCTTATTTTTCCACATTGTGTAAGAAACAACATGAGGCTTGCAAGAGATTGAAACAATGCATCCCAAAACGTATTCCGGCAGTGGAAACACACGTTTCTACAAAGACTTTGAAGGAGCAAGCAAAAGCCTAGTGGCTGAGTGTTCTTTCAGAGAGAAACACACGCATTGCTTCCTTCTGGAGTGAGTTTTCAGCCTGGAATTCATATGCATTTTGTACTGTGCAGAATGTAGCTACCTGCTCGGGAGTTGTGTCATAGATGCACCTTTCCTGCAGGAGTTTATTGCAACATTCATTGTTTGGCTAAGTTCTTTAGGGTTGGTTTTGGAAGGTCTTTCAACTTTGGCCAAATCCTGCTTCGTACGAAATTTTTTCACAGCGCTGTTTCCAAGTGTCCACAAAGAGCCTCTGCTTGAAACTGTCCACATGCACATCTCCCATACTGGTGTGTTCGTTTCACTACCTGGATTTTGGTTTCCTCTTCTTTCTTTGAAATGACAAGCCTTCTTTCTGCACGCTACACACACCTTGTAGCAGTTTCAGTTTTTAGCATGTTGGTGCTCTCAAAACGCTGTGTAACCTATGTAGAGTGTGTCACTCTCCAGCACTGAATACACAACCTAGAGCTCCTTTCACCACAGACACGCAAACACATCTTTTTGTGAAAGTCCTACTTCAGGTCACTTGGAAATGTAAGGTTTTCATGGAGAACATGAAGTCAATCACGGTTTTGTACTCTGCAGCCAATTGAAATGTACTTTTCTACAAACCCGTCTGAATTTCACTGCAAAATACCCTTCTCTTCTTGTTTGTTGAAAGTTCTCAACGTATTAGGAGAAAGAGCGTGTTCGTGCAAGAGTGATGCAGTGTGCGTTTTCCTGGACTTCAAGTGATTTGGGAAACATACTCCTTATTTTTCCCCATTGTGTAAGAAACAACAGGAGGCTTGCAAGAGATTGAAACAATGCATCCCAAAACGTATTCCGGCAGTGGAAACACACGTTTCTACAAAGACTTTGAAGGAGCAAGCAAAAGCCTAGTGGCTGAGTGTTCTTTCAGAGAGAAACACACGCATTGCTTCCTTCTGGAGTGAGCTTTCAGCCTGGAATTCATATGCATTTTGTAATGTGCAGAATGTAGCTACCTGCTCGGGAGTTGTGTCATAGATGCACCTTTCCTGCAGGAGTTTATTGCAACATTCATTGTTTGGCTAAGTTCTTTAGGGTTAGTTTTGGAAGGTCTTTCAACTTTGGCCAAATCCCGCTTCGTACGAAATTTTTTCACAGCGCTGTTTCCAAGTGTCCACAAAGAGCCTCTGCTTGAAACTGTCCACATGCACATCTCCCATACTGGTGTGTTCGTTTCACTACCTGGATTTTGGTTTCCTCTTCTTTCTTTGAAATGACAAGCGTACTTTCTGCACGCTACACACACCTTGTAGCAGTTTCAGTTTTTAGCATGTTGGTGCTCTCAAAACGCTGTGTAACCTATGTAGAGTGTGTCACTCTCCAGCACTGAATACACAACCTAGAGCTCCTTTCACCACAGACACGCAAACACATCTTTTTGTGAAAGTCCTACTTCAGGTCACTTGGAAATGTAAGGTTTTCATCGAGAACATGAAGTCAATCACGGTTTTGCACTCTGCTGCCAATAGAAATGTACTTTTCTACAAACCAGTCTGAATTTCACTGCAAAATACCCTTCTCTTCTTGTTTGTTGAAAGTTCTCAACGTATTAGGAGAAAGAGCGTGTTCGTGCAAGAGTGATGCAGTGTGCGTTTTCCTGGACTTCATGTGATTTGGGAAACATACTCCTTATTTTTCCCCATTGTGTAAGAAACAACATGAGGCTTGCAAGAGATTGAAACAATGCATCCCAAAACGTATTCAGCAGTTAAAACACACGTTTCTACAAAGTCTTGAAGGAGCAAGCAAAAGCCTAGTGGCTGAGTGTTCTTTCAGAGAGAAACACACGCATTGCTTCCTTCTGGAGTGAGTTTTCAGCCTGGAATTCATATGCATTTTGTACTGTGCAGAATGTAGCTACCTGCTCGGGAGTTGTGTCATAGATGCACCTTTCCTGCAGGAGTTTATTGCAACATTCATTGTTTGCCGAAGTTCTTTAGGGTTGGTTTTGGAAGGTCTTTCAACTTTGGCCAACCCGCTTCGTACGAAAGTTTTTCACAGCGCTGTTTCCAAGTGTCCACAAAGACCTGCTGCTTGAAACTGTCCACATGCACATCTCCCATACTGGTGTGTTCGTTTCACTACCTGGATTTTGGTTTCCTCTTCTTTCTTTGAAATGACAAGCCTTCTTTCTGCACGCTACACACCTTGTAGCAGTTTCAGTTTTTAGCATGTTGGTGCTCTCAAAACGCTGTGTTACCATGTAGAGTGTGTCACTCTCCAGCACTGAATACACAACCTAGAGCTTCTTTCACCACAGACACGCAAACACATCTTTTTGTGAAAGTCCTACTTCAGGTCACTTGGAAATGTAAGGTTTTCATCGAGAACATGAAGTCAATCACGGTTTTGCACTCTGCAGCCAATAGAAATGTAATTTTCTACAAACCCGTCTGAATTTCACTGCAAAATACCCTTCTCTTCTTGTTTGTTGAAAGTTCTCAACGTATTAGGAGAAAGAGCGTGTTCGTGCAAGAGTGATGCAGTGTGCGTTTTCCTGGACTTCAAGTGATTTGGGAAACATACTCCTTATTTTTCCCCATTGTGTAAGAAACAACATGAGGCTTGCAAGAGATTGAAACAATGCATCCCAAAACGTATTCCAGCAGTGAAAACACACGTTTCTACAAAGACTTTGAAGGAGCAAGCAAAAGCCTAGTGGCTGAGTGTTCTTTCAGAGAAAATCACACGCATTGCTTCCTTCTGGAGTGAGTTTTCAGCCTGGAATTCATATGCATTTTGTACTGTGCAGAATGTAGCTACCTGCTCGGGAGTTGTGTCATAGATGCACCTTTCCTGCAGGAGTTTATTGCAACATTCATTGTTTGGCTAAGTTCTTTAGGGTTGGTTTTGGAAGGTCTTTCAACTTTGGCCAAATCCCGCTTCGTACGAAATTTTTTCACAGCGTTGTTTCCAAGTGTCCACAAAGAGCCTCTGCTTGAAACTGTCCACATGCACATCTCCCATACTGGTGTGTTCGTTTCACTACCTGGATTTTGGTTACCTCTTCTTTCTTTGAAATGACAAGCCTTCTTTCTGCACGCTACACACACCTTGTAGCAGTTTCAGTTTGAAGCATGTTGGTGCTCTCAAAACGCTGTGTAACCTATGTAGAGTGTGTCACTCTCCAGCACTGAATACACAACCTAGAGCTCCTTTCACCACAGACACGCAAACACATCTTTTTGTGAAAGTCCTACTTCAGGTCACTTGGAAATGTAAGGTTTTCATCGAGAACATGAAGTCAATCACGGTTTTGCACTCTGCTGCCAATAGAAATGTACTTTTCTACAAACCCGACTGAATTTCACTGCAAAATACCCTTCTCTTCTTGTTTGTTGAAAGTTCTCAACGTATTAGGAGAAAGAGCGTGTTCGTGCAAGAGTGATGCAGTGTGCGTTTTCCTGGACTTCAAGTGATTTGGGAAACATACTCCTTATTTTTCCCCATTGTGTAAGAAACAACATGAGGCTTGCAAGAGATTGAAACAATGCATCCCAAAACGTATTCCAGCAGTGAAAACACACGTTTCTACAAAGACTTTGAAGGAGCAAGCAAAAGCCTAGTGGCTGAGTGTTCTTTCAGAGAGAAACACACGCATTGCTTCCTTCTGGAGTGAGTTTTCAGCCTGGAATTCATATGCATTTTGTACTGTGCAGAATGTAGCTACCTGCTCGGGAGTTGTGTCATAGATGCACCTTTCCTGCAGGAGTTTATTGCAACATTCATTGTTTGGTTAAGTTCTTTAGAGTTGGTTTTGGAAGGTCTTTCAACTTTGGCCAAATCCCGCTTCGTACGAAATTTTTTCACAGCGCTGTTTCCAAGTGTCCACAAAGAGCCTCTGCTTGAAACTGTCCACATGCACATCTCCCATACTGGTGTGTTCGTTTCACTACTTGGATTTTGGTTTCCTCTTCTTTCTCTGAAATGACAAGCCTTCTTTCTGCACGCTACACACACCTTGTAGCAGTTTCAGTTTTTAGCATGTTGGTGCTCTCAAAAGGCTGTGTAACCTATGTAGACTGTGTCACTCTCCAGCACTGAATACACAACCTCGAGCTCCTTTCACCACAGACACGCAAACACATCTTTTTGTGAAAGTCCTACTTCAGGTCACTTGGAAATGTAAGGTTTTCTTCGAGAACATGAAGTCAATCACGGTTTTGCACTCTGCTGCCAATAGAAATGTACTTTTCTACAAACCAGTCTGAATTTCACTGCAAAATACCCTTCTCTTCTTGTTTGTTGAAAGTTCTCAACGTATTAGGAGAAAGAGCGTGTTCGTGCAAGAGTGATGCAGTGTGCGTTTTCCTGGACTTCATGTGATTTGGGAAACATACTCCTTATTTTTCCCCATTGTGTAAGAAACAACATGAGGCTTGCAAGAGATTGAAACAATGCATCCCAAAACGTATTCAGCAGTTAAAACACACGTTTCTACAAAGTCTTGAAGGAGCAAGCAAAAGCCTAGTGGCTGAGTGTTCTTTCAGAGAGAAACACACGCATTGCTTCCTTCTGGAGTGAGTTTTCAGCCTGGAATTCATATGCATTTTGTACTGTGCAGAATGTAGCTACCTGCTCGGGAGTTGTGTCATAGATGCACCTTTCCTGCAGGAGTTTATTGCAACATTCATTGTTTGCCGAAGTTCTTTAGGGTTGGTTTTGGAAGGTCTTTCAACTTTGGCCAACCCGCTTCGTACGTAATTTTTTCACAGCGCTGTTTCCAAGTGTCCACAAAGACCTGCTGCTTGAAACTGTCCACATGCACATCTCCCATACTGGTGTGTTCGTTTCACTACCTGGATTTTGGTTTCCTCTTCCTTCTTTGAAATGACAAGCCTTCTTTCTGCACGCTACACACCTTGTAGCAGTTTCAGTTTTTAGCATGTTGGTGCTCTCAAAACGCTGTGTTACCATGTAGAGTGTGTCACTCTCCAGCACTGAATACACAACCTAGAGCTTCTTTCACCACAGACACGCAAACACATCTTTTTGTGAAAGTCCTACTTCAGGTCACTTGGAAATGTAAGGTTTTCATCGAGAACATGAAGTCAATCACGGTTTTGCACTCTGCAGCCAATAGAAATGTAATTTTCTACAAACCCGTCTGAATTTCACTGCAAAATACCCTTCTCTTCTTGTTTGTTGAAAGTTCTCAACGTATTAGGAGAAAGAGCGTGTTCGTGCAAGAGTGATGCAGTGTGCGTTTTCCTGGAATTCAAGTGATTTGGGAAACATACTCCTTATTTTTCCACATTGTGTAAGAAACAACATGAGGCTTGCAAGAGATTGAAACAATGCATCCCAAAACGTATTCCGGCAGTGAAAACACACGTTTCTACAAAGACTTTGAAGGAGCAAGCAAAAGTCTAGTGGCTGAGTGTTCTTTCAGAGAGAAACACACGCATTGCTTCCTTCTGGAGTGAGTTTTCAGCCTGGAATTCATATGCATTTTGTACTGTGCAGAATGTAGCTACCTGCTCGGGAGTTGTGTCATAGATGCACCTTTCCTGCAGGAGTTTATTGCAACATTCATTGTTTCCCTAAGTTCTTTAGGGTTGGTTTTGGAAGGTCTTTCAACTTTGGCCAAATCCCGCTTCGTACGAAATTTTTTCACAGCGCTGATTCCAAGTGTCCACAAAGAGCCTCTGCTTGAAACTGTCCACATGCACATCTCCCATACTGGTGTGTTCGTTTCACTACCTGGATTTTGGTTTCCTCTTCTTTCTTTGAAATGACAAGCCTTCTTTCTGCACGCTACACACACCTTGTAGCAGTTTCAGTTTTTAGCATGTTGGTGCTCTCAAAACGCTGTGTAACCTATGTAGAGTGTGTCACTCTCCAGCACTGAATACACAACCTAGAGCTCCTTTCACCACAGACACGCAAACACATCTTTTTGTGAAAGTCCTACTTCAGGTCACTTGGAAATGTAAGGTTTTCATGGAGAACATGAAGTCAATCACGGTTTTGCACTCTGCAGCCAATTGAAATGTACTTTTCTACAAACCCGTCTGATTTTCACTGCAAAATACCCTTCTTTTCTGGTTTGTTAAAAGTTCTCAACGTATTAGGAGAAAGAGCGTGTTCGTGCAAGAGTGATGCAGTGTGCGTTTTCCTGGACTTCAAGTGATTTGGGAAACATACTCCTTATTTTTCCACATTGTGTAAGAAACAACATGAGGCTTGCAAGAGATGTAAACAATGCATCCCAAAACGTATTCCGGCAGTGAAAACACACGTTTCTACAAAGTCTTTGAAGGAGCAAGCAAAAGCCTAGTGGCTGAGTGTTCTTTCAGAGAGAAACACACGCATTGCTTCCTTCTGGAGTGAGTGTTCAGCCTGGAATTCATATGCATTTTGTACTGTGCAGAATGTAGCTACCTGCTCGGGAGTTGTGTCATAGATGCACCTTTCCTGCAGGAGTTTATTGCAACATTCATTGTTTGGCTAAGTTTTTTAGGGTTGGTTTTGAAGGTCTTTCAACTTTGGCCAAATCCCGCTTCGTACGAAATTTTTTCACAGCGCTGTTTCCAAGTGTCCACAAAGAGCCTCTGCTTGAAACTGTCCACATGCACATCTCCCATACTGGTGTGTTCGTTTCACTACCTGGATTTTGGTTTCCTCTTCTTTCTTTGAAATGACAAGCGTACTTTTTGCACGCTACACACACCTTGTAGCAGTTTCAGTTTTTAGCATGTTGGTTCTCTCAAAACGCTGTGTAACCTATGTAGAGTGTGTCACTCTCCAGCACTGAATACACAACCTAGAGCTCCTTTCACCACAGACACGCAAACACATCTTTTTGTGAAAGTCCTACTTCAGGTCACTTGGAAATATAAGGTTTTCATGGAGAACATGAAGTCAATCACGGTTTTGTACTCTGCAGCCAATTGAAATGTACTTTTCTACAAACCCGTCTGAATTTCACTGCAAAATACCCTTCCCTTCTTGTTTGTTGAAAGTTCTCAACGTATTAGGAGAAAGAGCGTGTTCGTGCAAGAGTGATGCAGTGTGCGTTTTCCTGGACTTCAAGTGATTTGGGAAACATACTCCTTATTTTTCCCCATTGTGTAAGAAACAACATGAGGCTTGCAAGAGATTGAAACAATGCATCCCAAAACGTATTCCGGCAGTGGAAACACACGTTTCTACAAAGACTTTGAAGGAGCAAGCAAAAGCCTAGTGGCTGAGTGTTCTTTCAGAGAGAAACACACGCATTGCTTCCTTCTGGAGTGAGTTTTCAGCCTGGAATTCATATGCATTTTGTACTGTGCAGAATGTAGCTACCTGCTCGGGAGTTGTGTCATAGATGCACCTTTCCTGCAGGAGTTTATTGCAACATTCATTGTTTGGCTAAGTTCTTTAGGGTTGGTTTTGGAAGGTCTTTCAACTTGGCCAAATCCCGCTTCGTACGAAATTTTTTCACAGCGCTGTTTCCAAGTGTCCACAAAGAGCCTCTGCTTGAAACTGTCCACATGCACATCTCCCATACTGGTGTGTTCGTTTCACTACCTTGATTTTGGTTTCCTCTTCTTTCTTTGAAATGACAAGCCTTCTTTCTGCACGCTACACACACCTTGTAGCAGTTTCAGTTTTTAGCATGTTGGTGCTCTCAAAACGCTGTGTAACCTATGTAGACTGTGTCACTCTCCAGCACTGAATACACAACCTCGAGCTCCTTTCACCACAGACACGCAAACACATCTTTTTGTGAAAGTCCTACTTCAGGTCACTTGGAAATGTAAGGTTTTCTTCGAGAACATGAAGTCAATCACGGTTTTGCACTCTGCTGCCAATAGAAATGTACTTTTCTACAAACCAGTCTGAATTTCACTGCAAAATACCCTTCTCTTCTTGTTTGTTGAAAGTTCTCAACGTATTAGGAGAAAGAGCGTGTTCGTGCAAGAGTGATGCAGTGTGCGTTTTCCTGGACTTCATGTGATTTGGGAAACATACTCCTTATTTTTCCCCATTGTGTAAGAAACAACATGAGGCTTGCAAGAGATTGAAACAATGCATCCCAAAACGTATTCCGGCAGTGGAAACACACGTTTCTACAAAGACTTTGAAGGAGCAAGCAAAAGCCTAGTGGCTGAGTGTTCTTTCAGAGAGAAACACACGCATTGCTTCCTTCTGGAGTGAGTTTTCAGCCTGGAATTCATATGCATTTTGTACTGTGCAGAATGTAGCTACCTGCTCGGGAGTTGTGTCATAGATGCACCTTTCCTGCAGGAGTTTATTGCAACATTCATTGTTTGCCAAAGTTCTTTAGGGTTGGTTTTGGAAGGTCTTTCAACTTTGGCCAACCCGCTTCGTACGAAATTTTTTCACAGCGCTGTTTCCAAGTGTCCACAAAGACCTGCTGCTTGAAACTGTCCACATGCACATCTCCCATACTGGTGTGTTCGTTTCACTACCTGGATTTTGGTTTCCTCTTCCTTCTTTGAAATGACAAGCCTTCTTTCTGCACGCTACACACCTTGTAGCAGTTTCAGTTTTTAGCATGTTGGTGCTCTCAAAACGCTGTGTTACCATGTAGAGTGTGTCACTCTCCAGCACTGAATACACAACCTAGAGCTTCTTTCACCACAGACACGCAAACACATCTTTTTGTGAAAGTCCTACTTCAGGTCACTTGGAAATGTAAGGTTTTCATGGAGAACATGAAGTCAATCACGGTTTTGCACTCTGCAGCCAATAGAAATGTAATTTTCTACAAACCCGTCTGAATTTCACTGCAAAATACCCTTCTCTTCTTGTTTGTTGAAAGTTCTCAACGTATTAGGAGAAAGAGCGTGTTCGTGCAAGAGTGATGCAGTGTGCGTTTTCCTGGAATTCAAGTGATTTGGGAAACATACTCCTTATTTTTCCACATTGTGTAAGAAACAACATGAGGCTTGCAAGAGATTGAAACAATGCATCCCAAAACGTATTCCGGCAGTGAAAACACACGTTTCTACAAAGACTTTGAAGGAGCAAGCAAAAGTCTAGTGGCTGAGTGTTCTTTCAGAGAGAAACACACGCATTGCTTCCTTCTGGAGTGAGTTTTCAGCCTGGAATTCATATGCATTTTGTACTGTGCAGAATGTAGCTACCTGCTCGGGAGTTGTGTCATAGATGCACCTTTCCTGCAGGAGTTTATTGCAACATTCATTGTTTCCCTAAGTTCTTTAGGGTTGGTTTTGGAAGGTCTTTCAACTTTGGCCAAATCCCGCTTCGTACGAAATTTTTTCACAGCGCTGATTCCAAGTGTCCACAAAGAGCCTCTGCTTGAAACTGTCCACATGCACATCTCCCATACTGGTGTGTTCGTTTCACTACCTGGATTTTGGTTTCCTCTTCTTTCTTTGAAATGACAAGCCTTCTTTCTGCACGCTACACACACCTTGTAGCAGTTTCAGTTTTTAGCATGTTGGTGCTCTCAAAACGCTGTGTAACCTATGTACAGTGTGTCACTCTCCAGCACTGAATACACAACCTAGAGCTCCTTTCACCACAGACACGCAAACACATCTTTTTGTGAAAGTCCTACTTCAGGTCACTTGGAAATATAAGGTTTTCATGGAGAACATGAAGTCAATCACGGTTTTGTACTCTGCAGCCAATTGAAATGTACTTTTCTACAAACCCGTCTGAATTTCACTGCAAAATACCCTTCTCTTCTTGTTTGTTGAAAGTTCTCAACGTATTAGGAGAAAGAGCGTGTTCGTGCAAGAGTGATGCAGTGTGCGTTTTCCTGGACTTCAAGTGATTTGGGAAACATACTCCTTATTTTTCCCCATTGTGTAAGAAACAACATGAGGCTTGCAAGAGATTGAAACAATGCATCCCAAAACGTATTCCGGCAGTGGAAACACACGTTTCTACAAAGACTTTGAAGGAGCAAGCAAAAGCCTAGTGGCTGAGTGTTCTTTCAGAGAGAAACACACGCATTGCTTCCTTCTGGAGTGAGTTTTCAGCCTGGAATTCATATGCATTTTGTACTGTGCAGAATGTAGCTACCTGCTCGGGAGTTGTGTCATAGATGCACCTTTCCTGCAGGAGTTTATTGCAACATTCATTGTTTGGCTAAGTTCTTTAGGGTTGGTTTTGGAAGATCTTTCAACTTTGGCCAAATCCCGCTTCGTACGAAATTTTTTCACAGCGCTGTTTCCAAGTGTCCACAAAGAGCCTCTGCTTGAAACTGTCCACATGCACATCTCCCATACTGGTGTGTTCGTTTCACTACCTGGATTTTGGTTTCCTCTTCTTTCTTTGAAATGACAAGCCTTCTTTCTGCACGCTACACACACCTTGTAGCAGTTTCAGTTTTTAGCATGTTGGTGCTCTCAAAACGCTGTGTAACCTATGTAGAGTGTGTCACTCTCCAGCACTGAATACACAACCTAGAGCTCCTTTCACCACAGACACGCAAACACATCTTTTTGTGAAAGTCCTACTTCAGGTCACTTGGAAATGTAAGGTTTTCATGGAGAACATGAAGTCAATCACGGTTTTGTACTCTGCAGCCAATTGAAATGTACTTTTCTACAAACCCGTCTGAATTTCACTGCAAAATACCCTTCTCTTCTTGTTTGTTGAAAGTTCTCAACGTATTAGGAGAAAGAGCGTGTTCGTGCAAGAGTGATGCAGTGTGCGTTTTCCTGGACTTCAAGTGATTTGGGAAACATACTCCTTATTTTTCCACATTGTGTAAGAAACAACATGAGGCTTGCAAGAGATTGAAACAATGCATCCCAAAACGTATTCCGGCAGTGGAAACACACGTTTCTACAAAGACTTTGAAGGAGCAAGCAAAAGCCTAGTGGCTGAGTGTTCTTTCAGAGAGAAACACACGCATTGCTTCCTTCTGGAGTGAGTTTTCAGCCTGGAATTCATATGCATTTTGTACTGTGCAGAATGTAGCTACCTGCTCGGGAGTTGTGTCATAGATGCACCTTTCCTGCAGGAGTTTATTGCAACATTCATTGTTTGGCTAAGTTCTTTAGGGTTGGTTTTGGAAGGTCTTTCAACTTTGGCCAAATCCTGCTTCGTACGAAATTTTTTCACAGCGCTGTTTCCAAGTGTCCACAAAGAGCCTCTGCTTGAAACTGTCCACATGCACATCTCCCATACTGGTGTGTACGTTTCACTACCTGGATTTTGGTTTCCTCTTCTTTCTTTGAAATGACAAGCCTTCTTTCTGCACGCTACACACACCTTGTAGCAGTTTCAGTTTTTAGCATGTTGGTGCTCTCAAAACGCTGTGTAACCTATGTAGAGTGTGTCACTCTCCAGCACTGAATACACAACCTAGAGCTCCTTTCACCACAGACACGCAAACACATCTTTTTGTGAAAGTCCTACTTCAGGTCACTTGGAAATGTAAGGTTTTCATGGAGAACATGAAGTCAATCACGGTTTTGTACTCTGCAGCCAATTGAAATGTAGTTTTCTACAAACCCGTCTGAATTTCACTGCAAAATACCCTTCTCTTCTTGTTTGTTGAAAGTTCTCAACGTATTAGGAGAAAGAGCGTGTTCGTGCAAGAGTGATGCAGTGTGCGTTTTCCTGGACTTCAAGTGATTTGGGAAACATACTCCTTATTTTTCCACATTGTGTAAGAAACAACATGAGGCTTGCAAGAGATTGAAACAATGCATCCCAAAACGTATTCCGGCAGTGGAAACACACGTTTCTACAAAGACTTTGAAGGAGCAAGCAAAAGCCTAGTGGCTGAGTGTTCTTTCAGAGAGAAACACACGCATTGCTTCCTTCTGGAGTGAGTTTTCAGCCTGGAATTCATATGCATTTTGTACTGTGCAGAATGTAGCTACCTGCTCGGGAGTTGTGTCATAGATGCACCTTTCCTGCAGGAGTTTATTGCAACATTCATTGTTTGGCTAAGTTCTTTAGGGTTGGTTTTGGAAGGTCTTTCAACTTTGGCCAAATCCCGCTTCGTACGAAATTTTTTCACAGCGCTGTTTCCAAGTGTCCACAAAGAGCCTCTGCTTGAAACTGTCCACATGCACATCTCCCATACTGGTGTGTTCGTTTCACTACCTGGATTTTGGTTTCCTCTTCTTTCTTTGAAATGACAAGCCTTCTTTCTGCACGCTACACACACCTTGTAGCAGTTTCAGTTTTTAGCATGTTGGTGCTCTCAAAACGCTGTGTAACCTATATAGAGTGTGTCACTCTCCAGCACTGAATACACAACCTAGAGCTCCTTTCACCACAGACACGCAAACACATCTTTTTGTGAAAGTCCTACTTCAGGTCACTTGGAAATGTAAGGTTTTCATGGAGAACATGAAGTCAATCACGGTTTTGCACTCTGCAGCCAATTGAAATGTACTTTTCTACAAACCCGTCTGATTTTCACTGCAAAATACCCTTCTTTTCTGGTTTGTTAAAAGTTCTCAACGTATTAGGAGAAAGAGCGTGTTCGTGCAAGAGTGATGCAGTGTGCGTTTTCCTGGACTTCAAGTGATTTGGGAAACATACTCCTTATTTTTCCACATTGTGTAAGAAACAACATGAGGCTTGCAAGAGATTGAAACAATGCATCCCAAAACGTATTCCGGCAGTGAAAACACACGTTTCTACAAAGTCTTTGAAGGAGCAAGCAAAAGCCTAGTGGCTGAGTGTTCTTTCAGAGAGAAACACACGCATTGCTTCCTTCTGGAGTGAGTGTTCAGCCTGGAATTCATATGCATTTTGTACTGTGCAGAATGTAGCTACCTGCTCAGGAGTTGTGTCATAGATGCACCTTTCCTGCAGGAGTTTATTGCAACATTCATTGTTTGGCTAAGTTTTTTAGGGTTGGTTTTGGAAGGTCTTTCAACTTTGGCCAAATCCCGCTTCGTACGAAATTTTTTCACAGCGCTGTTTCCAAGTGTCCACAAAGAGCCTCTGCTTGAAACTGTCCACATGCACATCTCCCATACTGGTGTGTTCGTTTCACTACCTGGATTTTGGTTTCCTCTTCTTTCTTTGAAATGACAAGCCTTCTTTCTGCACGCTACACACACCTTGTAGCAGTTTCAGTTTTTAGCATGTTGGTGCTCTCAAAACGCTGTGTAACCTATGTAGAGTGTGTCACTCTCCAGCACTGAATACACAACCTAGAGCTCCTTTCACCACAGACACGCAAACACATCTTTTTGTGAAAGTCCTACTTCAGGTCACTTGGAAATATAAGGTTTTCATGGAGAACATGAAGTCAATCACGGTTTTGTACTCTGCAGCCAATTGAAATGTACTTTTCTACAAACCCGTCTGAATTTCACTGCAAAATACCCTTCTCTTCTTGTTTGTTGAAAGTTCTCAACGTATTAGGAGAAAGAGCGTGTTCGTGCAAGAGTGATGCAGTGTGCGTTTTCCTGGACTTCAAGTGATTTGGGAAACATACTCCTTATTTTTCCCCATTGTGTAAGAAACAACATGAGGCTTGCAAGAGATTGAAACAATGCATCCCAAAACGTATTCCGGCAGTGGAAACACACGTTTCTACAAAGACTTTGAAGGAGCAAGCAAAAGCCTAGTGGCTGAGTGTTCTTTCAGAGAGAAACACACGCATTGCTTCCTTCTGGAGTGAGTTTTCAGCCTGGAATTCATATGCATTTTGTACTGTGCAGAATGTAGCTACCTGCTCGGGAGTTGTGTCATAGATGCACCTTTCCTGCAGGAGTTTATTGCAACATTCATTGTTTGGCTAAGTTCTTTAGGGTTGGTTTTGGAAGATCTTTCAACTTTGGCCAAATCCCGCTTCGTACGAAATTTTTTCACAGCGCTGTTTCCAAGTGTCCACAAAGAGCCTCTGCTTGAAACTGTCCACATGCACATCTCCCATACTGGTGTGTTCGTTTCACTACCTGGATTTTGGTTTCCTCTTCTTTCTTTGAAATGACAAGCCTTCTTTCTGCACGCTACACACACCTTGTAGCAGTTTCAGTTTTTAGCATGTTGGTGCTCTCAAAACGCTGTGTAACCTATGTAGAGTGTGTCACTCTCCAGCACTGAATACACAACCTAGAGCTCCTTTCACCACAGACACGCAAACACATCTTTTTGTGAAAGTCCTACTTCAGGTCACTTGGAAATGTAAGGTTTTCATGGAGAACATGAAGTCAATCACGGTTTTGTACTCTGCAGCCAATTGAAATGTACTTTTCTACAAACCCGTCTGTATTTCACTGCAAAATACCCTTCTCTTCTTGTTTGTTGAAAGTTCTCAACGTATTAGGAGAAAGAGCGTGTTCGTGCAAGAGTGATGCAGTGTGCGTTTTCCTGGACTTCAAGTGATTTGGGAAACATACTCCTTATTTTTCCACATTGTGTAAGAAACAACATGAGGCTTGCAAGAGATTGAAACAATGCATCCCAAAACGTATTCCGGCAGTGGAAACACACGTTTCTACAAAGACTTTGAAGGAGCAAGCAAAAGCCTAGTGGCTGAGTGTTCTTTCAGAGAGAAACACACGCATTGCTTCCTTCTGGAGTGAGTTTTCAGCCTGGAATTCATATGCATTTTGTACTGTGCAGAATGTAGCTACCTGCTCGGGAGTTGTGTCATAGATGCACCTTTCCTGCAGGAGTTTATTGCAACATTCATTGTTTGGCTAAGTTCTTTAGGGTTGGTTTTGGAAGGTCTTTCAACTTTGGCCAAATCCTGCTTCGTAAGAAATTTTTTCACAGCGCTGTTTCCAAGTGTCCACAAAGAGCCTCTGCTTGAAACTGTCCACATGCACATCTCCCATACTGGTGTGTACGTTTCACTACCTGGATTTTGGTTTCCTCTTCTTTCTTTGAAATGACAAGCCTTCTTTCTGCACGCTACACACACCTTGTAGCAGTTTCAGTTTTTAGCATGTTGGTGCTCTCAAAACGCTGTGTAACCTATGTAGAGTGTGTCACTCTCCAGCACTGAATACACAACCTAGAGCTCCTTTCACCACAGACACGCAAACACATCTTTTTGTGAAAGTCCTACTTCAGGTCACTTGGAAATGTAAGGTTTTCATGGAGAACATGAAGTCAATCACGGTTTTGTACTCTGCAGCCAATTGAAATGTAGTTTTCTACAAACCCGTCTGAATTTCACTGCAAAATACCCTTCTCTTCTTGTTTGTTGAAAGTTCTCAACGTATTAGGAGAAAGAGCGTGTTCGTGCAAGAGTGATGCAGTGTGCGTTTTCCTGGACTTCAAGTGATTTGGGAAACATACTCCTTATTTTTCCACATTGTGTAAGAAACAACATGAGGCTTGCAAGAGATTGAAACAATGCATCCCAAAACGTATTCCGGCAGTGGAAACACACGTTTCTACAAAGACTTTGAAGGAGCAAGCAAAAGCCTAGTGGCTGAGTGTTCTTTCAGAGAGAAACACACGCATTGCTTCCTTCTGGAGTGAGTTTTCAGCCTGGAATTCATATGCATTTTGTACTGTGCAGAATGTAGCTACCTGCTCGGGAGTTGTGTCATAGATGCACCTTTCCTGCAGGAGTTTATTGCAACATTCATTGTTTGGCTAAGTTCTTTAGGGTTGGTTTTGGAAGGTCTTTCAACTTTG
Organism: Miniopterus schreibersii; assembly: GCF_964146895.1. NCBI lineage: Eukaryota > Metazoa > Chordata > Mammalia > Chiroptera > Miniopteridae > Miniopterus > Miniopterus schreibersii. Next base: position 145,321 of record NW_027669798.1, on the reverse strand, counting down.
GCCAAATCCCGCTTCGTACGAAATTTTTTCACAGCGCTGTTTCCAAGTGTCCACAAAGAGCCTCTGCTTGAAACTGTCCACATGCACATCTCCCATACTGGTGTGTTCGTTTCACTACCTGGATTTTGGTTTCCTCTTCTTTCTTTGAAATGACAAGCCTTCTTTCTGCACGCTACACACACCTTGTAGCAGTTTCAGTTTTTAGCATGTTGGTGCTCTCAAAACGCTGTGTAACCTATGTACAGTGTGTCACTCTCCAGCACTGAATACACAACCTAGAGCTCCTTTCACCACAGACACGCAAACACATCTTTTTGTGAAAGTCCTACTTCAGGTCACTTGGAAATGTAAGGTTTTCATGGAGAACATGAAGTCAATCACGGTTTTGTACTCTGCAGCCAATTGAAATGTACTTTTCTACAAACCCGTCTGAATTTCACTGCAAAATACCCTTCTTTTCTGGTTTGTTAAAAGTTCTCAACGTATTAGGAGAAAGAGCGTGTTCGTGCAAGAGTGATGCAGTGTGCGTTTTCCTGGACTTCAAGTGATTTGGGAAACATACTCCTTATTTTTCCACATTGTGTAAGAAACAACATGAGGCTTGCAAGAGATTGAAACAATGCATCCCAAAACGTATTCCGGCAGTGAAAACACACGTTTCTACAAAGTCTTTGAAGGAGCAAGCAAAAGCCTAGTGGCTGAGTGTTCTTTCAGAGAGAAACACACGCATTGCTTCCTTCTGGAGTGAGTGTTCAGCCTGGAATTCATATGCATTTTGTACTGTGCAGAATGTAGCTACCTGCTCAGGAGTTGTGTCATAGATGCACCTTTCCTGCAGGAGTTTATTGCAACATTCATTGTTTGGCTAAGTTTTTTAGGGTTGGTTTTGGAAGGTCTTTCAACTTTGGCCAAATCCCGCTTCGTACGAAATTTTTTCACAGCGCTGTTTCCAAGTGTCCACAAAGAGCCTCTGCTTGAAACTGTCCACATGCACATCTCCCATACTGGTGTGTTCGTTTCACTACCTGGATTTTGGTTTCCTCTTCTTTCTTTGAAATGACAAGCCTTCTTTCTGCACGCTACACACACCTTGTAGCAGTTTCAGTTTTTAGCATGTTGGTGCTCTCAAAACGCTGTGTAACCTATGTAGAGTGTGTCACTCTCCAGCACTGAATACACAACCTAGAGCTCCTTTCACCACAGACACGCAAACATATGTTTTTGTGAAAGTCCTACTTCAGGTCACTTGGAAATGTAAGGTTTTCATGGAGAACATGAAGTCAATCACGGTTTTGTACTCTGCAGCCAATTGAAATGTACTTTTCTACAAACCCGTCTGAATTTCACTGCAAAATACCCTTCTCTTCTTGTTTGTTGAAAGTTCTCAACGTATTAGGAGAAAGAGCGTGTTCGTGCAAGAGTGATGCAGTGTGCGTTTTCCTGGACTTCAAGTGATTTGGGAAACATACTCCTTATTTTTCCCCATTGTGTAAGAAACAACATGAGGCTTGCAAGAGATTGAAACAATGCATCCCAAAACGTATTCCGGCAGTGGAAACACACGTTTCTACAAAGACTTTGAAGGAGCAAGCAAAAGCCTAGTGGCTGAGTGTTCTTTCAGAGAGAAACACACGCATTGCTTCCTTCTGGAGTGAGTTTTCAGCCTGGAATTCATATGCATTTTGTACTGTGCAGAATGTAGCTACCTGCTCGGGAGTTGTGTCATAGATGCACCTTTCCTGCAGGAGTTTATTGCAACATTCATTGTTTGGCTAAGTTCTTTAGGGTTGGTTTTGGAAGGTCTTTCAATTTTGGCCAAATCCCGCTTCGTACGAAATTTTTTCACAGCGCTGTTTCCAAGTGTCCACAAAGAGCCTCTGCTTGAAACTGTCCACATGCACATCTCCCATACTGGTGTGTTCGTTTCACTACCTGGATTTTGGTTTCCTCTTCTTTCTTTGAAATGACAAGCCTTCTTTCTGCACGCTACACACACCTTGTAGCAGTTTCAGTTTTTAGCATGTTGGTGCTCTCAAAACGCTGTGTAACCTATGTAGAGTGTGTCACTCTCCAGCACTGAATACACAACCTAGAGCTCCTTTCACCACAGACACGCAAACACATCTTTTTGTGAAAGTCCTACTTCAGGTCACTTGGAAATGTAAGGTTTTCATCGAGAACATGAAGTCAATCACGGTTTTGCACTCTGCAGCCAATAGAAATGGACTTTTCTACAAACCCGTGTGAATTTCACTGCAAAATGCCCTTCTCTTCTAGTATCTTGAATGTTCTCAACACATTAGGAGAAAGAGCGTGTTCGTGCAAGAGTGATGCAGTGTGCGTTTTCCTGGACTTCAAGTGATTTGGGAAACATACTCCTTATTTTTCCCCATTGTGTAAGAAACAACATGAGGCTTGCAAGAGATTGAAACAATGCATCCCAAAACGTATTCCGGCAGTGGAAACACACGTTTCTACAAAGACTTTGAAGGAGCAAGCAAAAGCCTAGTGGCTGAGTGTTCTTTCAGAGAGAAACACACGCATTGCTTCCTTCTGGAGTGAGTTTTCAGCCTGGAATTCATATGCATTTTGTACTGTGCAGAATGTAGCTACCTGCTCGGGAGTTGTGTCATAGATGCACCTTTCCTGCAGGAGTTTATTGCAACATTCATTGTTTGGCTAAGTTCTTTAGGGTTGGTTTTGGAAGGTCTTTCAACTTTGGCCAAATCCCGCTTCGTACGAAATTTTTTCACAGCGCTGTTTCCAAGTGTCCACAAAGAGCCTCTGCTTGAAACTGTCCACATGCACATCTCCCATACTGGTGTGTTCGTTTCACTACCTGGATTTTGGTTTCCTCTTCTTTCTTTGAAATGACAAGCCTTCTTTCTGCACGCTACACACACCTTGTAGCAGTTTCAGTTTTTAGCATGTTGGTGCTCTCAAAACGCTGTGTAACCTATGTAGAGTGTGTCACTCTCCAGCACTGAATACACAACCTAGAGCTCCTTTCACCACAGACACGCAAACACATCTTTTTGTGAAAGTCCTACTTCAGGTCACTTGGAAATGTAAGGTTTTCATGGAGAACATGAAGTCAATCACAGTTTTGCACTCTGCAGCCAATTGAAATGTACTTTTCTACAAACCCGTCTGATTTTCACTGCAAAATACCCTTCTTTTCTGGTTTGTTAAAAGTTCTCAACGTATTAGGAGAAAGAGCGTGTTCGTGCAAGAGTGATGCAGTGTGCGTTTTCCTGGACTTCAAGTGATTTGGGAAACATACTCCTTATTTTTCCACATTGTGTAAGAAACAACATGAGGCTTGCAAGAGATTGAAACAATGCATCCCAAAACGTATTCCGGCAGTGAAAACACACGTTTCTACAAAGTCTTTGAAGGAGCAAGCAAAAGCCTAGTGGCTGAGTGTTCTTTCAGAGAGAAACACACGCATTGCTTCCTTCTGGAGTGAGTGTTCAGCCTGGAATTCATATGCATTTTGTACTGTGCAGAATGTAGCTACCTGCTCAGGAGTTGTGTCATAGATGCACCTTTCCTGCAGGAGTTTATGCAACATTCATTGTTTGGCTAAGTTTTTTAGGGTTGGTTTTGGAAGGTCTTTCAACTTTGGCCAAATCCAGCTTCGTACGAAATTTTTTCACAGCGCTGTTTCCAAGTGTCCACAAAGAGCCTCTGCTTGAAACTGTCCACATGCACATCTCCCATACTGGTGTGTTCGTTTCACTACCTGGATTTTGGTTTCCTCTTCTTTCTTTGAAATGACAAGCCTTCTTTCTGCACGCTACACACACCTTGTAGCAGTTTCAGTTTTTAGCATGTTGGTGCTCTCAAAACGCTGTGTAACCTATGTAGAGTGTGTCACTCTCCAGCACTGAATACACAACCTAGAGCTCCTTTCACCACAGACACGCAAACACATCTTTTTGTGAAAGTCCTACTTCAGGTCACTTGGAAATGTAAGGTTTTCATGGAGAACATGAAGTCAATCACGGTTTTGTACTCTGCAGCCAATTGAAATGTACTTTTCTACAAACCCGTCTGAATTTCACTGCAAAATACCCTTCTCTTCTTGTTTGTTGAAAGTTCTCAACGTATTAGGAGAAAGAGCGTGTTCGTGCAAGAGTGATGCAGTGTGCGTTTTCCTGGACTTCAAGTGATTTGGGAAACATACTCCTTATTTTTCCCCATTGTGTAAGAAACAACATGAGGCTTGCAAGAGATTGAAAAAATGCATCCCAAAACGTATTCCGGCAGTGGAAACACACGTTTCTACAAAGACTTTGAAGGAGCAAGCAAAAGCCTAGTGGCTGAGTGTTCTTTCAGAGAGAAACACACGCATTGCTTCCTTCTGGAGTGAGTTTTCAGCCTGGAATTCATATGCATTTTGTACTGTGCAGAATGTAGCTACCTGCTCGGGAGTTGTGTCATAGATGCACCTTTCCTGCAGGAGTTTATTGCAACATTCATTGTTTGGCTAAGTTCTTTAGGGTTGGTTTTGGAAGGTCTTTCAATTTTGGCCAAATCCCGCTTCGTACGAAATTTTTTCACAGCGCTGTTTCCAAGTGTCCACAAAGAGCCTCTGCTTGAAACTGTCCACATGCACATCTCCCATACTGGTGTGTTCGTTTCACTACCTTGATTTTGGTTTCCTCTTCTTTCTTTGAAATGACAAGCCTTCTTTCTGCACGCTACACACACCTTGTAGCAGTTTCAGTTTTTAGCATGTTGGTGCTCTCAAAAGGCTGTGTAACCTATGTAGACTGTGTCACTCTCCAGCACTGAATACACAATCTAGAGCTCCTTTCACCACAGACACGCAAACACATCTTTTTGTGAAAGTCCTACTTCAGGTCACTTGGAAATGTAAGGTTTTCATCGAGAACATGAAGTCAATCACGGTTTTGCACTCTGCAGCCAATAGAAATGGACTTTTCTACAAACCCGTGTGAATTTCACTGCAAAATGCCCTTCTCTTCTGGTATCTTGAATGTTCTCAACACATTAGGAGAAAGAGCGTGTTCGTGCAAGAGTGATGCAGTGTGCGTTTTCCTGGACTTCAAGTGATTTGGGAAACATACTCCTTATTTTTCCCCATTGTGTAAGAAACAACATGAGGCTTGCAAGACATTGAAACAATGCATCCCAAAACGTATTCCAGCAGTGAAAACACACGTTTCTACAAAGACTTTGAAGGAGCAAGCAAAAGCCTAGTGGCTGAGTGTTCTTTCAGAGAGAAACACACGCATTGCTTCCTTCTGGAGTGAGTTTTCAGCCTGGAATTCATATGCATTTTGTACTGTGCAGAATGTAGCTACCTGCTCGGGAGTTGTGTCATAGATGCACCTTTCCTGCAGGAGTTTATTGCAACATTCATTGTTTGGTTAAGTTCTTTAGAGTTGGTTTTGGAAGGTCTTTCAACTTTGGCCAAATCCCGCTTCGTACGAAATTTTTTCACAGCGCTGTTTCCAAGTGTCCACAAAGAGCCTCTGCTTGAAACTGTCCACATGCACATCTCCCATACTGGTGTGTCCGTTTCACTACCTGGATTTTGGTTTCCTCTTCTTTCTTTGAAATGACAAGCCTTCTTTCTGCACGCTACACACACCTTGTAGCAGTTTCAGTTTTTAGCATGTTGGTGCTCTCAAAACGCTGTGTAACCATGTAGAGTGTGTCACTCTCCAGCACTGAATACACAACCTAGAGCTCCTTTCACCACAGACACGCAAACACATCTTTTTGTGAAAGTCCTACTTCAGGTCACTTGGAAATGTAAGGTTTTCATCGAGAACATGACGTCAATCACGGTTTTGCACTCTGCTGCCAATAGAAATGTACTTTTCTACAAACCCGTCTGAATTTCACTGCAAAATACCCTTCTCTTCTTGTTTGTTGAAAGTTCTCAACGTATTAGGAGAAAGAGCGTGTTCGTGCAAGAGTGATGCAGTGTGCGTTTTCCTGGACTTCAAGTGATTTGGGAGACATACTCCTTATTTTTCCCCATTGTGTAAGAAACAACATGAGGCTTGCAAGAGATTGAAACAATGCATCCCAAAACGTATTCCAGCAGTGAAAACACAGGTTTCTACAAAGAGTTTGAAGGAGCAAGCAAAAGCCTACTGGTTGAGTGTTCTTTCAGAGAGAAACACACGCATTGCTTCCTTCTGGAGTGAGTTTTCAGCCTGGAATTCATATGCATTTTGTACTGTGCAGAATGTAGCTACCTGCTCAGGAGTTGTGTCATAGATGCACCTTTCCTGCAGGAGTTTATTGCAACATTCATTGTTTTGCTAAGTTCTTTAGGGTTGGTTTTGGATGGTCTTTCAACTTTGGCCAAATCCCGCTTCGTACGAAATTTTTTCACAGCGCTGTTTCCAAGTGTCCACAAAGAGCTGCTGCTTGAAACTGTCCACATGCACATCTCCCATACTGGTGTGTACGTTTCACTACCTGGATTTTGGTTTCCTCTTCTTTCTTTGAAATGACAAGCGTACTTTCTGCACGCTACACACACCTTGTAGCAGTTTCAGTTTTTAGCATGTTGGTGCTCTCAAAACGCTGTGTAACCTATGTAGAGTGTGTCACTCTCCAGCACTGAATACACAACCTAGAGCTCCTTTCACCACAGACACGCAAACACATCTTTTTGTGAAAGTCCTACTTCAGGTCACTTGGAAATGTATGGTTTTCATCGAGAACATGAAGTCAATCACGGTTTTGCACTCTGCAGCCAATAGAAATGGACTTTTCTACAAACCCGTCTGAATTTCACTGCAAAATACCCTTCTCTTCTTGTTTGTTGAAAGTTCTCAACGTATTAGGAGAAAGAGCGTGTTCGTGCAAGAGTGATGCAGTGTGCGTTTTCCCGGAATTCAAGTGATTTGGGAAACATACTCCTTATTTTTCCCCATTGTGTAAGAAACAACATGAGGCTTGCAAGAGATTGAAACAATGCATCCCAAAACGTATTCCGGCAGTGAAAACACACGTTTCTACAAAGTCTTTGAGGGAGCATGCAAAAGCCTACTGGCTGAGTGTTCTTTCAGAGAGAAACACACGCATTGCTTCCTTCTGGAGTGAGTTTTCAGCCTGGAATTCATATGCATTTTGTACTGTGCAGAATGTAGCTACCTGCTCGGGAGTTGTGTCATAGATGCACCTTTCCTGCAGGAGTTTATTGCAACATTCATTGTTTGGCTAAGTTCTTTAAGGTTGTTTTTGGAAGGTCTTTCAACTTTGGCCAAATACCGCTTCGTACAAAATTTTTTCACAGCGCTGTTTCCAAGTGTCCACAAAGAGCTGCTGCTTGAAACTGTCCACATGCACATCTCCCATACTGGTGTGTACGTTTCACTACCTGGATTTTGGTTTCCTCTTCTTTCTTTGAAATGACAAGCCTTCTTTCTGCACGCTACACACACCTTGTAGCAGTTTCAGTTTTTAGCATGTTGGTGCTCTCAAAACGCTGTGTTACCATGTAGAGTGTGTCACTCTCCAGCACTGAATACACAACCTAGAGCTCCTTTCACCAGAGACACGCAAACACATCTTTTTGTGAAAGTCCTACTTCAGGTCACTTGGAAATGTAAGGTTTTCATCGAGAACATGAATTCAATCACGGTTTTGCACTCTGCTGCCCATAGAGATGTACTTTTCTACAAACCCGTCTGAATTTCACTGCAAAATACCCTTCTCTTCTTGTTTGTTGAAAGTTCTCAACGTATTAGGAGAAAGAGCTGGTTCATGCAAGAGTGATGCAGTGTGCGTTTTCCCGGAATTCAAGTGATTTGGGAAACATACTCCTTATTTTTCCCCATTGTGTAAGAAACAACATGAGGCTTGCAAGAGATTGAAACAATGCATCCCAAAACGTATTCCAGCAGTGAAAACACACGTTTCTACAAAGACTTTGAAGGAGCAAGCAAAAGCCTAGTGGCTGAGTGTTCTTTCAGAGTGAAACACACGCATTGCTTCCTTCTGGAGTGAGTTTTCAGCCTGGAATTCATATGCATTTTGTACTGTGCAGAATGTAGCTACCTGCTCGGGAGTTGTGTCATAGATGCACCTTTCCTGCATTAGTTTATTGCAACATTCATTGTTTGGTTAAGTTCTTTAGGGTTGTTTTTGGAAGGTCTTTCAACTTTGGCCAAATCCCGCTTCGTACGAAATTTTTTCACAGTGCTGTTTCCAAGTGTCCACAAAGAGCCTCTGCTTGAAACTGTCCACATGCACATCTCCCATACTGGTGTGTTCGTTTCACTACCTGGATTTTGGTTTCCTCTTCTTTCTTTGAAATGACAAGCCTTCTTTCGGCACGCTACACACACCTTGTAGCAGTTTCAGTTTTTAGCATGTTGGTGCTCTCAAAACGCTGTGTAACCATGTAGAGTGTGTCACTCTCCAGCACTGAATACACAACCTAGAGCTCCTTTCACCACAGACACGCAAACACATCTTTTTGTGAAAGTCCTACTTCAGGTCACTTGGAAATGTAAGGTTTTCATCGAGAACATGAAGTCAATCACGGTTTTGCACTCTGCAGCCAATAGAAATGTACTTTTCTACAAACCCGTCTGAATTTCACTGCAAAATACCCTTCTCTTCTGGTTTGTTGAACGTTCTCAACGTATTAGGAGAAATAGCGTGTTCGTGCAAGAGTGATGCAGTGTGCGTTTTCCTGGACTTCAAGTGATTTGGGAAACATACTCCTTATTTTTCCCCATTGTGTAAGAAACAACATGAGGCTTGCAAGAGATAGAAACAATGCATCCAAAAACGTATTCCGGCAGTGAAAACACACGTTTCTACAAAGTCTTTGAGGGAGCAAGCAAAAGCCTACTGGCTGAGTGTTCTTTCAGAGAGAAACACACGCATTGCTTCCTTCTGGAGTGAGTTTTCAGCCTGGAATTCATATGCATTTTGTACTGTGCAGAATGTAGCTACCTGCTCGGGAGTTGTGTCATAGATGCACCTTTCCTGCAGGAGTTTATTGCAACATTCATTGTTTGGCTAAGTTCTTTAGGGTTGGTGTTGGAAGGTCTTTCAACTTTGGCCAAATCCCGCTTCGTACGAAATTTTTTCACAGCGCTGTTTCCAAGTGTCCACAAAGAGCCTCTGCTTGAAACTGTCCACATGCACATCTCCCATACTGGTGTGTACGTTTCACTACCTGGATTTTGGTTTCCTCTTCTTTCTTTGAAATGACAAGCCTTCTTTCTGCACGCTACACACACCTTGTAGCAGTTTCAGTTTTTAGCATGTTGGTGCTCTCAAAACGCTGTGTTACCATGTAGAGTGTGTCACTCTCCAGCACTGAATACACAACCTAGAGCTCCTTTCACCACAGACACGCAAACACATCTTTTTGTGAAAGTCCTACTTCAGGTCACTTGGAAATGTAAGGTTTTAATCGAGAACATGAAGTCAATCACGGTTTTGCATTCTGCAGCCAATAGAGTTGTACTTTTCTACAAACCCTTCTGAATTTCACTGCAAAATACCCTTCTTTTCCGGTTTGTTGAAAATTCTCAACACATTGGGAGAAAGAGCGTGTTCGTGCAAGAGTGATGCAGTGTGCGTTTTCCTGGACTTCAAGTGATTTGGGAAACATACTCCTTATTTTTCCCCATTGTGTAAGAAACAACATGAGGCTTGCAAGAGATTGAAACAATGCATCCCAAAACGTATTCCATCAGTGAAAACACACGTTTCTACAAAGACTTTGAAGGAGCAAGCAAAAGCCTAGTGGCTGAGTGTTCTTTCAGAGAGAAACACACGCATTGCTTCCTTCTGGAGTGAGTTTTCAGCCTGGAATTCATATGCATTTTGTACTGTGCAGAATGTAGCTACCTGCTCGGGAGTTGTGTCATAGATGCACCTTTCCTGCAGGAGTTTATTGCAACATTCATTGTTTGGCGAAGTTCTTTAGGGTTGGTTTTGGAAGGTCTTTCAACTTTGGCCAAATCCTGCTTCGTAAGAAATTTTTTCACAGCGCTCTTTCCAAGTGTCCACAAAGAGCCTCTGCTTGAAACTGTCCACATGCACATCTCCCATACTGGTGTGTTCGTTTCACTACCTGGATTTTGGTTTCCTCTTCTTTCTTTGAAATGACAAGCCTTCTTTCTGCACGCTACACACACCTTGTAGCAGTTTCAGTTTTTAGCATGTGGGTGTTCTCAAAACGCTGTGTTACCTATGTAGAGTGTGTCACTCTCCAGCACTGAATACACAACCTAGAGCTCCTTTCACCACAGACACGCAAACACATCTTTTTGTGAAAGTCCTACTTCAGGTCACTTGGAAATGTAAGGTTTTCATCGAGAACATGAAGTCAATCACGGTTTTTCACTCTGCAGCCAATAGAAATGGACTTTACTACAAACCCGTCTGAATTTCACTGCAAAATACCCTTCTCTTCTTGTTTGTTGAAAGTTCTCAACGTATTAGGAGAAAGAGCGTGTTCGTGCAAGAGTGATGCAGTGTGCGTTTTCCCGGAATTCAAGTGATTTGGGAAACATACTCCTTATTTTTCCCCATTGTGTAAGAAACAACATGAGGCTTGCAAGAGATTGAAACAATGCATCCCAAAACGTATTCCAGCAGTGAAAACACACGTTTCTACAAAGACTTTGAAGGAGCAAGCAAAAGCCTAGTGGCTGAGTGTTCTTTCAGAGAGAAACACACGCATTGCTTCCTTCTGGAGTGAGTTTTCAGCCTGGAATTCATATGCATTTTGTACTGTGCAGAATGTAGCTACCTGCTCGGAGTTGTGTCATAGATGCACCTTTCCTACAGGAGTTTATTGCAACATTCATTGTTTGGTTAAGTTCTTTAGGGTTGTTTTTGGAAGGTCTTTCAACTTTGGCCAAATCCCGCTTCGTACGAAATTTTTTCACAGTGCTGTTTCCAAGTGTCCACAAAGAGCCTCTGCTTGAAACTGTCCACATGCACATCTCCCATACTGGTGTGTTCGTTTCACTACCTGGATTTTGGTTTCCTCTTCTTTCTTTGAAATGACAAGCCTTCTTTCTGCACGCTACACACACCTTGTAGCAGTTTCAGTTTTTAGCATGTTGGTGCTCTCAAAACGCTGTGTAACCATGTAGAGTGTGTCACTCTCCAGCACTGAATACACAACCTAGAGCTCCTTTCACCACAGACACGCAAACACATCTTTTTGTGAAAGTCCTACTTCAGGTCACTTGGAAATGTAAGGTTTTCATCGAGAACATGAAGTCAATCACGGTTTTGCACTCTGCAGCCAATAGAAATGTACTTTTCTACAAACCCGTCTGAATTTCACTGCAAAATACCCTTCTCTTCTGGTTTGTTGAACGTTCTCAACGTATTAGGAGAAATAGCGTGTTCGTGCAAGAGTGATGCAGTGTGCGTTTTCCTGGACTTCAAGTTATTTGGGAAACATACTCCTTAATTTTCCCCATTGTGTAAGAAACAACATGAGGCTTGCAAGAGATAGAAACAATGCATCCGAAAACGTATTCCGGCAGTGAAAACACACGTTTCTACAAAGTCTTTGAGGGAGCAAGCAAAAGCCTACTGGCTGAGTGTTCTTTCAGAGAGAAACACACGCATTGCTTCCTTCTGGAGTGAGTTTTCAGCCTGGAATTCATATGCATTTTGTACTGTGCAGAATGTAGCTACCTGCTCGGGAGTTGTGTCATAGATGCACCTTTCCTGCAGGAGTTTATTGCAACATTAATTGTTTGGCGAAGTTCTTTAGGGTTGGTTTTGGAAGGTTTTCAACTTTGGCCAAATCCTGCTTCGTACGAAATTTTTTCACAGCGCTCTTTCCAAGTGTCCACAAAGAGCCTCTGCTTGAAACTGTCCACATGCACATCTCCCATACTGGTGTGTTCGTTTCACTACCTGGATTTTGGTTTCCTCTTCTTTCTTTGAAATGACAAGCCTTCTTTCTGCACGCTACACACACCTTGTAGCAGTTTCCGTTTTTAGCATGTTGGTGCTCTCAAAACGCTGTGTTACCATGTAGAGTGTGTCACTCTCCAGCACTGAATACACAACCTAGAGCTCCTTTCACCAGAGACACGCAAACACATCTTTTTGTGAAAGTCCTACTTCAGGTCACTTGGAAATGTAAGGTTTTCATCGAGAACATGAAGTCAATCACTGTTTTGCACTCTGCTGCCCATAGAGATGTACTTTTCTACAAACCCGTCTGAATTTCACTGCAAAATACCCTTCTCTTCTTGTTTGTTGAAAGTTCTCAACGTATTAGGAGAAAGAGCGTGTTCGTGCAAGAGTGATGCAGTGTGCGTTTTCCCGGAATTCAAGTGATTTGGGAAACATACTCCTTATTTTTCCCCAATGTGTAAGAAACAACATGAGGCTTGCAAGAGATTGAAACAATGCATCCCAAAACGTATTCTAGCAGTGAAAACACACGTTTCTACAAAGACTTTGAAGGAGCAAGCAAAAGCCTAGTGGCTGAGTGTTCTTTCAGAGAGAAACACACGCATTGCTTCCTTCTGGAGTGAGTTTTCAGCCTGGAATTCATATGCATTTTGTACTGTGCAGAATGTAGCTACCTGCTCGGAGTTGTGTCATAGATGCACCTTTCCTACAGGAGTTTATTGCAACATTCATTGTTTGGTTAAGTTCTTTAGGGTTGTTTTTGGAAGGTCTTTCAACTTTGGCCAAATCCCGCTTCGTACGAAATTTTTTCACAGTGCTGTTTCCAAGTGTCCACAAAGAGCCTCTGCTTGAAACTGTCCACATGCACATCTCCCATACTGGTGTGTTCGTTTCACTACCTGGATTTTGGTTTCCTCTTCTTTCTTTGAAATGACAAGCCTTCTTTCTGCACGCTACACACACCTTGTAGCAGTTTCAGTTTTTAGCATGTTGGTGCTCTCAAAACGCTGTGTAACCATGTAGAGTGTGTCACTCTCCAGCACTGAATACACAACCTAGAGCTCCTTTCACCACAGACACGCAAACACATCTTTTTGTGAAAGTCCTACTTCAGGTCACTTGGAAATGTAAGGTTTTCATCGAGAACATGAAGTCAATCACGGTTTTGCACTCTGCAGCCAATAGAAATGTACTTTTCTACAAACCCGTCTGAATTTCACTGCAAAATACCCTTCTCTTCTGGTTTGTTGAACGTTCTCAACGTATTAGGAGAAATAGCGTGTTCGTGCAAGAGTGATGCAGTGTGCGTTTTCCTGGACTTCAAGTTATTTGGGAAACATACTCCTTATTTTTCCCCATTGTGTAAGAAACAACATGAGGCTTGCACGAGATAGAAACAATGCATCCGAAAACGTATTCCGGCAGTGAAAACACACGTTTCTACAAAGTCTTTGAGGGAGCAAGCAAAAGCCTACTGGCTGAGTGTTCTTTCAGAGAGAAACACACACATTGCTTCCTTTTGGAGTGAGTTTTCAGCCTGGAATTCATATGCATTTTGTACTGTGCAGAATGTAGCTACCTGCTCGGGAGTTGTGTCATAGATGCACCTTTCCTGCAGGAGTTTATTGCAACATTCATTGTTTGGCTAAGTTCTTTAGGGTTGGTGTTGGAAGGTCTTTCAACTTTGGCCAAATCCCGCTTCGTACGAAATTTTTTCACAGCGCTGTTTCCAAGTGTCCACAAAGAGCCTCTGCCTGAAACTGTCCACATGCACATCTCCCATACTGGTGTGTACGTTTCACTACCTGGATTTTGGTTTCCTCTTCTTTCTTTGAAATGACAAGCCTTCTTTCTGCACGCTACACACACCTTGTAGCAGTTTCCCTTTTTAGCATGTTGGTGCTCTCAAAACGCTGTGTTACCATGTAGAGTGTGTCACTCTCCAGCACTGAATACACAACCTAGAGCTCCTTTCACCACAGACACGCAAACACATCTTTTTGTGAAAGTCCTACTTCAGGTCACTTGGAAATGTAAGGTTTTAATCGAGAACATGAAGTCAATCACGGTTTTGCATTCTGCAGACAATAGAGATGTACTTTTCTACAAACCCTTCTGAATTTCACTGCAAAATACCCTTCTTTTCCGGTTTGTTGAAAGTTCTCAACACATTGGGAGAAAGAGCGTGTTCGTGCAAGAGTGATGCAGTGTGCGTTTTCCTGGACTTCAAGTGATTTGGGAAACATACTCCTTATTTTTCCCCATTGTGTAAGAAACAACATGAGGCTTGCAAGAGATTGAAACAATGCATCCCAAAACGTATTCCATCAGTGAAAACACACGTTTCTACAAAGACTTTGAAGGAGCAAGCAAAAGCCTAGTGGCTGAGTGTTCTTTCAGAGAGAAACACACGCATTGCTTCCTTCTGGAGTGAGTTTTCAGCCTGGAATTCATATGCATTTTGTACTGTGCAGAATGTAGCTACCTGCTCGGGAGTTGTGTCATAGATGCACCTTTCCTGCAGGAGTTTATTGCAACATTCATTGTTTGGCGAAGTTCTTTAGGGTTGGTTTTGGAAGGTTTTCAACTTTGGCCAAATCCTGCTTCGTACGAAATTTTTTCACAGCGCTCTTTCCAAGTGTCCACAAAGAGCCTCTGCTTGAAACTGTCCACATGCACATCTCCCATACTGGTGTGTTCGTTTCACTACCTGGATTTTGGTTTCCTCTTCTTTCTTTGAAATGACAAGCCTTCTTTCTGCACGCTACACACACCTTGTAGCAGTTTCAGTTTTTAGCATGTTGGTGCTCTCAAAACGCTGTGTTACCTATGTAGAGTGTGTCACTCTCCAGCACTGAATACACAACCTAGAGCTCCTTTCACCACAGACACGCAAACACATCTTTTTGTGAAAGTCCTACTTCAGGTCACTTGGAAATGTAAGGTTTTCATCGAGAACATGAAGTCAATCACGGTTTTTCACTCTGCAGCCAATAGAAATGGACTTTACTACAAACCCGTCTGAATTTCACTGCAAAATACCCTTCTCTTCTTGTTTGTTGAAAGTTCTCAACGTATTAGGAGAGAGAGCGTGTTCGTGCAAGAGTGATGCAGTGTGCGTTTTCCCGGAATTCAAGTGATTTGGGAAACATACTCCTTATTTTTCCCCATTGTGTAAGAAACAACATGAGGCTTGCAAGAGATTGAAACAATGCATCCCAAAACGTATTCCAGCAGTGAAAACACACGTTTCTACAAAGACTTTGAAGGAGCAAGCAAAAGCCTAGTGGCTGAGTGTTCTTTCAGAGAGAAACACACGCATTGCTTCCTTCTGGAGTGAGTTTTCAGCCTGGAATTCATATGCATTTTGTACTGTGCAGAATGTAGCTACCTGCTCGGAGTTGTGTCATAGATGCACCTTTCCTACAGGAGTTTATTGCAACATTCATTGTTTGGTTAAGTTCTTTAGGGTTGTTTTTGGAAGGTCTTTCAACTTTGGCCAAATCCCGCTTCGTACGAAATTTTTTCACAGTGCTGTTTCCAAGTGTCCACAAAGAGCCTCTGCTTGAAACTGTCCACATGCACATCTCCCATACTGGTGTGTTCGTTTCACTACCTGGATTTTGGTTTCCTCTTCTTTCTTTGAAATGACAAGCCTTCTTTCTGCACGCTACACACACCTTGTAGCAGTTTCAGTTTTTAGCATGTTGGTGCTCTCAAAACGCTGTGTAACCATGTAGAGTGTGTCACTCTCCAGCACTGAATACACAACCTAGAGCTCCTTTCACCACAGACACGCAAACACATCTTTTTGTGAAAGTCCTACTTCAGGTCACTTGGAAATGTAAGGTTTTCATCGAGAACATGAAGTCAATCACGGTTTTGCACTCTGCAGCCAATAGAAATGTACTTTTCTACAAACCCGTCTGAATTTCACTGCAAAATACCCTTCTCTTCTGGTTTGTTGAACGTTCTCAACGTATTAGGAGAAATAGCGTGTTCGTGCAAGAGTGATGCAGTGTGCGTTTTCCTGGACTTCAAGTTATTTGGGAAACATACTCCTTATTTTTCCCCATTGTGTAAGAAACAACATGAGGCTTGCAAGAGATAGAAACAATGCATCCGAAAACGTATTCCGGCAGTGAAACCACACGTTTCTACAAAGTCTTTGAGGGAGCAAGCAAAAGCCTACTGGCTGAGTGTTCTTTCAGAGAGAAACACACGCATTGCTTCCTTCTGGAGTGAGTTTTCAGCCTGGAATTCATATGCATTTTGTACTGTGCAGAATGTAGCTACCTGCTCGGGAGTTGTGTCATAGATGCACCTTTCCTGCAGGAGTTTATTGCAACATTCATTGTTTGGCGAAGTTCTTTGGGGTTGGTTTTGGAAGGTTTTCAACTTTGGCCAAATCCTGCTTCGTACGAAATTTTTTCACAGCGCTCTTTCCAAGTGTCCACAAAGAGCCTCTGCTTGAAACTGTCCACATGCACATCTCCCATACTGGTGTGTTCGTTTCACTACCTGGATTTTGGTTTCCTCTTCTTTCTTTGAAATGACAAGCCTTCTTTCTGCACGCTACACACACCTTGTAGCAGTTTCAGTTTTTAGCATGTTGGTGCTCTCAAAACGCTGTGTTACCTATGTAGAGTGTGTCACTCTCCGGCACTGAATACACAACCTAGAGCTCCTTTCACCACAGACACGCAAACACATCTTTTTGTGAAAGTCCTACTTCAGGTCACTTGGAAATGTAAGGTTTTCATCGAGAACATGAAGTCAATCACGGTTTTTCACTCTGCAGCCAATAGAAATGGACTTTTCTACAAACCCGTCTGAATTTCACTGCAAAATACCCTTCTCTTCTTGTTTGTTGAAAGTTCTCAACGTATTAGGAGAAAGAGCGTGTTCGTGCAAGAGTGATGCAGTGTGCGTTTTCCCGGAATTCAAGTGATTTGGGAAACATACTCCTTATTTTTCCCCATTGTGTAAGAAACAACATGAGGCTTGCAAGAGATTGAAACAATGCATCCCAAAACGTATTCCAGCAGTGAAAACACACGTTTCTACAAAGACTTTGAAGGAGCAAGCAAAAGCCTAGTGGCTGAGTGTTCTTTCAGAGAGAAACACACGCATTGCTTCCTTCTGGAGTGAGTTTTCAGCCTGGAATTCATATGCATTTTGTACTGTGCAGAATGTAGCTACCTGCTCGGGAGTTGTGTCATAGATGCACCTTTCCTGCAGGAGTTTATTGCAACATTCATTGTTTGGTTAAGTTCTTTAGGGTTGTTTTTGGAAGGTCTTTCAACTTTGGCCAAATCCCGCTTCGTACGAAATTTTTTCACAGTGCTGTTTCCAAGTGTCCACAAAGAGCCTCTGCTTGAAACTGTCCACATGCACATCTCCCATACTGGTGTGTTCGTTTCACTACCTGGATTTTGGTTTCCTCTTCTTTCTTTGAAATGACAAGCCTTCTTTCTGCACGCTACACACACCTTGTAGCAGTTTCAGTTTTTAGCATGTTGGTGCTCTCAAAACGCTGTGTAACCATGTAGAGTGTGTCACTCTCCAGCACTGAATACACAACCTAGAGCTCCTTTCACCACAGACACGCAAACACATCTTTTTGTGAAAGTCCTACTTCAGGTCACTTGGAAATGTAAGGTTTTCATCGAGAACATGAAGTCAATCACGGTTTTGCACTCTGCAGCCAATAGAAATGTACTTTTCTACAAACCCGTCTGAATTTCACTGCAAAATACCCTTCTCTTCTGGTTTGTTGAACGTTCTCAACGTATTAGGAGAAATAGCGTGTTCGTGCAAGAGTGATGCAGTGTGCGTTTTCCTGGACTTCAAGTTATTTGGGAAACATACTCCTTATTTTTCCCCATTGTGTAAGAAACAACATGAGGCTTGCAAGAGATAGAAACAATGCATCCGAAAACGTATTCCGGCAGTGAAAACACACGTTTCTACAAAGTCTTTGAGGGAGCAAGCAAAAGCCTACTGGCTGAGTGTTCTTTCAGAGAGAAACACACACATTGCTTCCTTTTGGAGTGAGTTTTCAGCCTGGAATTCATATGCATTTTGTACTGTGCAGAATGTAGCTACCTGCTCGGGAGTTGTGTCATAGATGCACCTTTCCTGCAGGAGTTTATTGCAACATTCATTGTTTGGCTAAGTTCTTTAGGGTTGGTGTTGGAAGGTCTTTCAACTTTGGCCAAATCCCGCTTCGTACGAAATTTTTTCACAGCGCTGTTTCCAAGTGTCCACAAAGAGCCTCTGCCTGAAACTGTCCACATGCACATCTCCCATACTGGTGTGTACGTTTCACTACCTGGATTTTGGTTTCCTCTTCTTTCTTTGAAATGACAAGCCTTCTTTCTGCACGCTACACACACCTTGTAGCAGTTTCCCTTTTTAGCATGTTGGTGCTCTCAAAACGCTGTGTTACCATGTAGAGTGTGTCACTCTCCAGCACTGAATACACAACCTAGAGCTCCTTTCACCACAGACACGCAAACACATCTTTTTGTGAAAGTCCTACTTCAGGTCACTTGGAAATGTAAGGTTTTAATCGAGAACATGAAGTCAATCACGGTTTTGCATTCTGCAGACAATAGAGATGTACTTTTCTACAAACCCTTCTGAATTTCACTGCAAAATACCCTTCTTTTCCGGTTTGTTGAAAGTTCTCAACACATTGGGAGAAAGAGCGTGTTCGTGCAAGAGTGATGCAGTGTGCGTTTTCCTGGACTTCAAGTGATTTGGGAAACATACTCCTTATTTTTCCCCATTGTGTAAGAAACAACATGAGGCTTGCAAGAGATTGAAACAATGCATCCCAAAACGTATTCCATCAGTGAAAACACACGTTTCTACAAAGACTTTGAAGGAGCAAGCAAAAGCCTAGTGGCTGAGTGTTCTTTCAGAGAGAAACACACGCATTGCTTCCTTCTGGAGTGAGTTTTCAGCCTGGAATTCATATGCATTTTGTACTGTGCAGAATGTAGCTACCTGCTCGGGAGTTGTGTCATAGATGCACCTTTCCTGCAGGAGTTTATTGCAACATTCATTGTTTGGCGAAGTTCTTTAGGGTTGGTTTTGGAAGGTTTTCAACTTTGACCAAATCCTGCTTCGTACGAAATTTTTTCACAGCGCTCTTTCCAAGTGTCCACAAAGAGCCTCTGCTTGAAACTGTCCACATGCACATCTCCCATACTGGTGTGTTCGTTTCACTACCTGGATTTTGGTTTCCTCTTCTTTCTTTGAAATGACAAGCCTTCTTTCTGCACGCTACACACACCTTGTAGCAGTTTCAGTTTTTAGCATGTTGGTGCTCTCAAAACGCTGTGTTACCTATGTAGAGTGTGTCACTCTCCAGCACTGAATACACAACCTAGAGCTCCTTTCACCACAGACACGCAAACACATCTTTTTGTGAAAGTCCTACTTCAGGTCACTTGGAAATGTAAGGTTTTCATCGAGAACATGAAGTCAATCACGGTTTTTCACTCTGCAGCCAATAGAAATGGACTTTACTACAAACCCGTCTGAATTTCACTGCAAAATACCCTTCTCTTCTTGTTTGTTGAAAGTTCTCAACGTATTAGGAGAGAGAGCGTGTTCGTGCAAGAGTGATGCACTGTGCGTTTTCCCGGAATTCAAGTGATTTGGGAAACATACTCCTTATTTTTCCCCATTGTGTAAGAAACAACATGAGGCTTGCAAGAGATTGAAACAATGCATCCCAAAACGTATTCCAGCAGTGAAAACACACGTTTCTACAAAGACTTTGAAGAAGCAAGCAAAAGCCTACTGGCTGAGTGTCCTTTCAGAGAGAAACACAGGCATTGCTTCCTTCTGGAGTGAGTTTTCAGCCTGGAATTCATATGCATTTTGTACTGTGCAGAATGTAGCTACCTGCTCGGGAGTTGTGTCATAGATGCACTTTTCCTGCAGGAGTTTATTGCAACATTCATTGTTTGGCTAAGTACTTTAGGGTTGGTTTTGGAAGGTCTTTCAACTTTGGCCAAATCCCGCTTCGTACGAAATTTTTTCACAGCGCTGTTTCCAAGTGTCCACAAAGAGCCTCTGCTTGAAACTGTCCACATGCACATCTCCCATACTAGTGTGTTCATTTCACTACCTGGATTTTGGTTTCCTCTTCTTTCTTTGAAATGACAAGCTTTCTTTCTGAACGCTACACACACCTTGTAGCAGTTTCAGTTTTTAGCATGTTGGTGCTCTCAAAACGCTGTGTAACCTATGTAGAGTGTGTCACTCTCCAGCACTGAATACACAACCTAGAGCTCCTTTCACCACAGACACGCAAACACATCTTTTTGTGAAAGTCCTACTTCAGGTCACTTGGAAATGTAAGGTTTTCATCAAGAACATGAAGTCAATCACGGTTTTGCACTCTGCAGCCAACAGAAATGTACTTTTCTACAAACCAGTCTGAATTTCACTGCAAAATACCCTTCTCTTCTTGTTTGTTGAAAGTTCTCAACGTATTAGGAGAAAGAGCGTGTTCGTGCAAGAGTGATGCAGTGTGCGTTTTCCTGGACTTCAAGTGATTGGGAAACATACTCCTTATTTTTTCCCATTGTGTAAGAAACAACATGAGGCTTGCAAGAGATTGAAACAATGCATCCCAAAACGTATTCCAGCAGTGAAAACACACGTTTCTACAAAGACTTTGAAGGAGCAAGCAAAAGCCTACTGGCTGAGTGTCCTTTCAGAGAGAAACACACGCATTGCTTCCTTCTGGAGTGAGTTTTCAGCCTGGAATTCATATGCATTTTGTACTGAGCAGAATGTAGCTACCTGCTCGGGAGTTGTGTCATAGATGCACCTTTCCTGCAGGAGTTTATTGAAACATTCATTGTTTGGCTAAGTTCTTTAGTGTTGGTTTTGGAAGGTCTTTCAACTTTGGCCAAATCCCGCTTCGTACAAAATTTTTTCACAGCGCTGTTTCCAAGTGTCCACAAAGAGCCTCTGCTTGAAACTGTCCACATGCACATCTCCCATACTGGTGTGTTCGTTTCACTACCTGGATTTTGGTTTCCTCTTCTTTCTTTGAAATGACAAGCCTACATTCTGCACGGTACACACACCTTGTAGCAGTTTCAGTTTTTAGCATGTTGGTGCTCTCAAAACGCTGTGTAACCTATGTACAGTGTGTCACTCTCCAGCACTGAATACACAACCTAGAGCTCCTTTCACCACAGACACGCAAACACATCTTTTTGTGAAAGTCCTACTTCAGGTCACTTGGAAATGTAAGGTTTTCATCGAGAACATGAAGTCAATCACGGTTTTGCACTCTGCAGCCAACCGAAATGTACTTTTCTACAAACCAGTCTGAATTTCACTGCAAAATACCCTACTCTTTTTGTTTTTTGAAAGTTCTCAATGTATTAGGAGAAAGAGCGTGTTCGTGCAAGAGTGATGCAGTGTGCGTTTTCCTGGACTTCAAGTGATTGGGAAACATACTCCTTATTTTTTCCCATTGTGTAAGAAACAACATGAGGCTTGCAAGAGATTGAAACAATGCATCCCAAAACGTATTCCAGCAGTGAAAACACACGTTTCTACAAAGACTTTGAAGGAGCAAGCAAAAGTCTACTGGCTGAGTGTCCTTTCAGAGAGAAACACACGCATTGCTTCCTTCTGGAGTGAGTTTTCAGCCTGGAATTCATATGCATTTTGTACCGTGCAGAATGTAGCTACCTGCTCGGGAGTTGTGTCATAGATGCACCTTTCCTGCAGGAGTTTATTGAAACATTCATTGTTTGGCGAAGTTCTTTAGTGTTGGTTTTGGAAGGTCTTTCAACTTTGGCCAAATCCCGCTTCGCACAAAATTTTTTCACAGCGCTGTTTCCAAGTGTCCACAAAGAGCCTCTGCTTGAAACTGTCCACATGCACATCTCCCATACTGGTGTGTTCGTTTCACTACCTGGATTTTGGTTTCCTCTTCTTTCTTTGAAATGACAAGCTTTCTTTCTGCACGCTACACACACCTTGTAGCAGTTTCAGTTTTTAGCATGTTGGTGCTCTCAAAACGCTGTGTAACCTATGTACAGTGTGTCACTCTCCAGCACTGAATACACAACCTAGAGCTCCTTTCACCACAGACACGCAAACACATCTTTTTGTGAAAGTCCTACTTCAGGTCACTTGGAAATGTAAGGTTTTCATCGAGAACATGAAGTCAATCACGGTTTTGCACTCTGCAGCCAACAGAAATGTACTTTTCTACAAACCAGTCTGAATTTCACTGCAAAATACCCTTCTCTTCTTGTTTGTTGAAAGTTCTCAACGTATTAGGAGAAAGAGCGTGTTCGTGCAAGAGTGATGCAGTGTGCGTTTTCCTGGACTTCAAGTGATTGGGAAACATACTCCTTATTTTTTCCCATTGTGTAAGAAACAACATGAGGCTTGCAAGAGATTGAAACAATGCATCCCAAAACGTATTCCAGCAGTGAAAACACACGTTTCTACAAAGACTTTGAAGGAGCAAGCAAAAGCCTACTGGCTGAGTGTCCTTTCAGAGAGAAACACACGCATTGCTTCCTTCTGGAGTGAGTTTTCAGCCTGGAATTCATATTCATTTTGTACTGAGCAGAATGTAGCTACCTGCTCGGGAGTTGTGTCATAGATGCACCTTTCCTGCAGGAGTTTATTGAAACATTCATTGTTTGGCTAAGTTCTTTAGTGTTGGTTTTGGAAGGTCTTTCAACTTTGGCCATATCCCGCTTCGTACAAAATTTTTTCACAGCGCTGTTTCCAAGTGTCCACAAAGAGCCTCTGCTTGAAACTGTCCACATGCACATCTCCCATACTGGTGTGTTCGTTTCACTACCTGGATTTTGGTTTCCTCTTCTTTCTTTGAAATGACAAGCCTACATTCTGCACGGTACACACACCTTGTAGCAGTTTCAGTTTTTAGCATGTTGGTGCTCTCAAAACGCTGTGTAACCTATGTACAGTGTGTCACTCTCCAGCACTGAATACACAACCTAGAGCTCCTTTCACCACAGACACGCAAACACATCTTTTTGTGAAAGTCCTACTTCAGGTCACTTGGAAATGTAAGGTTTTCATCGAGAACATGAAGTCAATCACGGTTTTGCACTCTGCAGCCAACCGAAATGTACTTTTCTACAAACCAGTCAGAATTTCACTGCAAAATACCCTACTCTTTTTGTTTGTTGAAAGTTCTCAATGTATTAGGAGAAAGAGCGTGTTCGTGCAAGAGTGATGCAGTGTGCGTTTTCCTGGACTTCAAGTGATTGGGAAACATACTCCTTATTTTTTCCCATTGTGTAAGAAACAACATGAGGCTTGCAAGAGATTGAAACAATGCATCCCAAAACGTATTCCAGCAGTGAAAACACACGTTTCTACAAAGACTTTGAAGGAGCAAGCAAAAGTCTACTGGCTGAGTGTCCTTTCAGAGAGAAACACACGCATTGCTTCCTTCTGGAGTGAGTTTTCAGCCTGGAATTCATATGCATTTTGTACTGTGCAGAATGTAGCTACCTGCTCGGGAGTTGTGTCATAGATGCACCTTTCCTGCAGGAGTTTATTGAAACATTCATTGTTTGGCTAAGTTCTTTAGTGTTGGTTTTGGAAGGTCTTTCAACTTTGGCCAAATCCCGCTTCGCACAAAATTTTTTCACAGCGCTGTTTCCAAGTGTCCACAAAGCCTCTGCTTGAAACTGTCCACATGCACATCTCCCATACTGGTGTGTTCGTTTCACTACCTGGATTTTGGTTTCCTCTTCTTTCTTTGAAATGACAAGCCTACTTTCTGCACGCTACACACACCTTGTAGCAGTTTCAGTTTTTAGCATGTTGGTGCTCTCAAAACGCTGTGTAACCTATGTACAGTGTGTCACTCTCCAGCACTGAATACACAACCTAGAGCTCCTTTCACCACAGACACGCAAACACATCTTTTTGTGAAAGTCCTACTTCAGGTCACTTGGAAATGTAAGGTTTTCATCGAGAACATGAAGTCAATCACGGTTTTGCACTCTGCAGCCAATAGAAATGTACTTTTCTACAAACCAGTCTGACTTTCACTGCAAAATACCCTTCTCTTCTTGTTTGTTGAAAGTTCTCAACGTATTAGGAGAAAGAGCGTGTTCGTGCAAGAGTGATGCAGTGTGCGTTTTCCTGGACTTCAAGTGATTTGGGAAACATACTCCTTATTTTTCCCCATTGTGTAAGAAACAACATGAGGCTTGCAAGAGATTGAAACAATGCATCCCAAAACGTATTCTAGCAGTGAAAACACACGTTTCTACAAAGACTTTGAAGAAGCAAGCAAAAGCCTACTGGCTGAGTGTCCTTTCAGAGAGAAACACACGCATTGCTTCCTTCTGGAGTGAGTTTTCAGCCTGGAATTCATATGCATTTTGTACTGTGCAGAATGTAGCTACCTGCTCGGGAGTTGTGTCATAGATGCACCTTTCCTGCAGGAGTTTATTGCAACTTTCATTGTTTTGCTAAGTACTTTAGGGTTGGTTTTGGAAGGTCTTTCAACTTTGGCCAAATCCCGCTTCGTACGAAATTTTTTCACAGCGCTGTTTCCAAGTGTCCACAAAGAGCCTCTGCTTGAAACTGTCCACATGCACATCTCCCATACTAGTGTGTTCATTTCACTACCTGGATTTTGGTTTCCTCTTCTTTCTTTGAAATGACAAGCTTTCTTTCTGCACGCTACACACACCTTGTAGCAGTTTCAGTTTTTAGCATGTTGGTGCTCTCAAAACGCTGTGTAACCTATGTAGAGTGTGTCACTCTCCAGCACTGAATACACAACCTAGAGCTCCTTTCACCACAGACACGCAAACACATCTTTTTGTGAAAGTCCTACTTCAGGTCACTTGGAAATGTAAGGTTTTCATCGAGAACATGAAGTCAATCACGGTTTTGCACTCTGCAGCCAATAGAAATGTAGTTTTCTACAAACCCGTCTGAATTTCACTGCAAAATACCCTTCTCTTCTTGTTTGTTGAAAGTTCTCAACGTATTAGGAGAAAGAGCGTGTTCGTGCAAGAGTGATGCAGTGTGCGTTTTCCTGGACTTCAAGTGATTTGGGAAACATACCCCATATTTTTCCCCATTGTGTAAGAAACAACATGAGGCTTGCAAGAGATGGAAACAATTCATCCCAAAACGTATTCCAGCAGTGAAAACACAGGTTTGTACAAAGAGTTTGAAGGAGCAAGCAAAAGCCTACTGGCTGATGTGTTCTTTCAGAGAGAAACACACGCATTGCTTCCTTCTGGAGTGAGTTTTCAGCCTGGAATTCATATGCATTTTGTACTGTGCAGAATGTAGCTACCTGCTCGGGAGTTGTGTCATAGATGCACCTTTCCTGCAGGAGTTTATTGCAACATTCATTGTTTGGCGAAGTTCTTTAGGGTTGGTTTTGGAAGGTCTTTCAACTTTGGCCAAATCCCGCTTCGTACAAAATTTTTTCACAGCGCTGTTTCCAAGTGTCCACAAAGAGCCTCTGCTTGAAACTGTCCACATGCACATCTCCCATACTGGTGTGTTCGTTTCACTACCTGGATTTTGGTTTCCTCTTCTTTCTTTGAAATGACAAGCCTACATTCTGCACGCTACACACACCTTGTAGCTGTTTCAGTTTTTAGCATGTTGGTGCTCTCAAAACGCTGTGTAACCTATGTACAGTGTGTCACTCTCCAGCACTGAATACACAACCTAGAGCTCCTTTCACCACAGACACGCAAACACATCTTTTTGTGAAAGTCCTACTTCAGGTCACTTGGAAATGTAAGGTTTTCATCGAGAACATGAAGTCAATCACGGTTTTGCACTCTGCAGCCAATAGAAATGTACTTTTCTACAAACCAGTCTGACTTTCACTGCAAAATACCCTTCTCTTCTTGTTTGTTGAAAGTTCTCAACGTATTAGGAGAAAGAGCGTGTTCGTGCAAGAGTGATGCAGTGTGCGTTTTCCTGGACTTCAAGTGATTTGGGAAACATACTCCTTATTTTTCCCCATTGTGTAAGAAACAACATGAGGCTTGCAAGAGATTGAAACAATGCATCCCAAAACGTATTCTAGCAGTGAAAACACACGTTTCTACAAAGACTTTGAAGAAGCAAGCAAAAGCCTACTGGCTGAGTGTCCTTTCAGAGAGAAACACACGCATTGCTTCCTTCTGGAGTGAGTTTTCAGCCTGGAATTCATATGCATTTTGTACTGTGCAGAATGTAGCTACCTGCTCGGGAGTTTTGTCATGGATGCACCTTTCCTGCAGGAGTTTATTGCAACTTTCATTGTTTTGCTAAGTACTTTAGGGTTGGTTTTGGAAGGTCTTTCAACTTTGGCCAAATCCCGCTTCGTACGAAATTTTTTCACAGCGCTGTTTCCAAGTGTCCACAAAGAGCCTCTGCTTGAAACTGTCCACATGCACATCTCCCATATTAGTGTGTTCATTTCACTACCTGGATTTTGGTTTCCTCTTCTTTCTTTGAAATGACAAGCTTTCTTTCTGCACGCTACACACACCTTGTAGCAGTTTCAGTTTTTAGCATGTTGGTGCTCTCAAAACGCTGTGTAACCTATGTAGAGTGTGTCACTCTCCAGCACTGAATACACAACCTAGAGCTCCTTTCACCACAGACACGCAAACACATCTTTTTGTGAAAGTCCTACTTCAGGTCACTTGGAAATGTAAGGTTTTCATCGAGAACATGAAGTCAATCACGGTTTTGCACTCTGCAGCCAATAGAAATGTAGTTTTCTACAAACCCGTCTGAATTTCACTGCAAAATACCCTTCTCTTCTTGTTTGTTGAAAGTTCTCAACGTATTAGGAGAAAGAGCGTGTTCGTGCAAGAGTGATACAGTGTGCGTTTTCCTGGACTTCAAGTGATTTGGGAAACATACCCCATATTTTTCCCCATTGTGTAAGAAACAACATGAGGCTTGCAAGAGATGGAAACAATGCATCCCAAAACGTATTCCAGCAGTGAAAACACAGGTTTCTACAAAGAGTTTGAAGGAGCAAGCAAAAGCCTACTGGCTGAGTTTTCTTTCAGAGAGAAACACACGCATTGCTTCCTTCTGGAGTGAGTTTTCAGCCTGGAATTCATATGCATTTTGTACTGTGCAGAATTTAGCTACCTGCTCGGGAGTTGTGTCATAGATGCACCTTTCCTGCAGGAGTTTATTGCAACATTCATTGTTTGGCGAAGTTCTTTAGGGTTGGTTTTGGAAGGTCTTTCAACTTTGGCCAAATCCCGCTTCGTACAAAATTTTTTCACAGCGCTGTTTCCAAGTGTCCACAAAGAGCCTCTGCTTGAAACTGTCCACATGCACATCTCCCATACTGGTGTGTTCGTTTCACTACCTGGATTTTGGTTTCCTCTTCTTTCTTTGAAATGACAAGCCTACTTTCTGCACGCTACACACACCTTGTAGCTGTTTCAGTTTTTAGCATGTTGGTGCTCTCAAAACGCTGTGTAACCTATGTAGAGTGTGTCACTCTCCAGCACTGAATACACAACCTAGAGCTCCTTTCACCACAGACACGCAAACACATCTTTTTGTGAAAGTCCTACTTCAGGTCACTTGGAAATGTAAGGTTTTCATCGAGAACATGAAGTCAATCACGGTTTTGCACTCTGCAGCCAATAGAAATGTACTTTTCTACAAACCAGTCTGACTTTCACTGCAAAATACCCTTCTCTTCTTGTTTGTTGAAAGTTCTCAACGTATTAGGAGAAAGAGCGTGTTCGTGCAAGAGTGATGCAGTGTGCGTTTTCCTGGACTTCAAGTGATTTGGGAAACATACTCCTTATTTTTCCCCATTGTGTAAGAAACAACATGAGGCTTGCAAGAGATTGAAACAATGCATCCCAAAACGTATTCTAGCAGTGAAAACACACGTTTCTACAAAGACTTTGAAGAAGCAAGCAAAAGCCTACTGGCTGAGTGTCCTTTCTGAGAGAAACACACGCATTGCTTCCTTCTGGAGTGAGTTTTCAGCCTGGAATTCATATGCATTTTGTACTGTGCAGAATGTAGCTACCTGCTTGGGAGTTGTGTCATAGATGCACCTTTCCTGCAGGAGTTTATTGCAACTTTCATTGTTTTGCTAAGTACTTTAGGGTTGGTTTTGGAAGGTCTTTCAACTTTGGCCAAATCCCGCTTCGTACGAAATTTTTTCACAGCGCTGTTTCCAAGTGTCCACAAAGAGCCTCTGCTTGAAACTGTCCACATGCACATCTCCCATACTAGTGTGTTCATTTCACTACCTGGATTTTGGTTTCCTCTTCTTTCTTTGAAATGACAAGCTTTCTTTCTGCACGCTACACACACCTTGTAGCAGTTTCAGTTTTTAGCATGTTGGTGCTCTCTAAACGCTGTGTAACCTATGTAGAGTGTGTCACTCTTCAGCAATGAATACACAACCTAGAGCTCCTTTCACCACAGACACGCAAACACATCTTTTTGTGAAAGTCCTACTTCAGGTCACTTGGAAATGTAAGGTTTTCATCGAGAACATGAAGTCAATCACGGTTTTGCACTCTGCAGCCAATAGAAATGTACTTTTCTACAAACCCGTCTGAATTTCACTGCAAAATACCCTTCTCTTCTTGTTTGTTGAAAGTTCTCAACGTATTAGGAGAAAGAGCGTGTTCGTGCAAGAGTGATGCAGTGTGCGTTTTCCTGGACTTCAAGTGATTTGGGAAACATACCCCATATTTTTCCCCATTGTGTAAGAAACAACATGAGGCTTGCAAGAGATCGAAACAATTCATCCCAAAACGTATTCCAGCAGTGAAAACACAGGTTTCTACAAAGAGTTTGAAGGAGCAAGCAAAAGCCTACTGGCTGAGTGTTCTTTCAGAGAGAAACACACGCATTGCTTCCTTCTGGAGTGAGTTTTCAGCCTGGAATTCATATGCATTTTGTACTGTGCAGAATGTAGCTACCTGCTCGGGAGTTGTGTCATAGATGCACCTTTCCTGCAGGAGTTTATTGCAACATTCATTGTTTGGCGAAGTTCTTTAGGGTTGGTTTTGGAAGGTCTTTCAACTTTGGCCAAATCCCGCTTCGTACAAAATTTTTTCACAGCGCTGTTTCCAAGTGTCCACAAAGAGCCTCTGCTTGAAACTGTCCACATGCACATCTCCCATACTGGTGTGTTCGTTTCACTACCTGGATTTTGGTTTCCTCTTCTTTCTTTGAAATGACAAGCGTTCTTTCTGCACGCTACACACACCTTGTAGCAGTTTCAGTTTTTAGCATGTTGGTGCTCTCAAAAAGCTGTGTAACCTATGTACAGTGTGTCACTCTCCAGCACTGAATACACAACCTAGAGCTCCTTTCACCACAGACACGCAAACACATCTTTTTGTGAAAGTCCTACTTCAGGTCACTTGGAAATGTAAGGTTTTCATCGAGAACATGAAGTCAATCACGGTTTTGCACTCTGCAGCCTATAGAAATGTACTTTTCTACAAACCCGTCTGAATTTCACTGCAAAATACCCTACTCTTCTTGTTTGTTGAAAGTTCTCAACGTATTAGGAGAAAGAGCGTGTTCGTGCAAGAGTGATGCAGTGTGCGTTTTCCTGGACTTCAAGTGATTGGGTAACATACTCCTTATTTTTTCCCATTGTGTAAGAAACAACATGAGGCTTGCAAGAGATTGAAACAATGCATCCGAAAACGTATTCCAGCAGTGAAAACACACGTTTCTACAAAGACTTTGAAGGAGCAAGCAAAAGTCTACTGGCTGAGTGTCCTTTCAGAGAGAAACACACGCATTGCTTCCTTCTGGAGTGAGTTTTCAGCCTGGAATTCATATGCATTTTGTACTGTGCAGAATGTAGCTACCTGCTCGGGAGTTGTGTCATAGATGCACCTTTCCTGCAGGAATTTATTGAAACATTCATTGTTTGGCTAAGTTCTTTAGTGTTGGTTTTGGAAGGTCTTTCAACTTTGGCCAAATCCCGCTTCGTACAAAATTTTTTCACAGCGCTGTTTCCAAGTGTCCACAAAGAGCCTCTGCTTGAAACTGTCCACATGCACATCTCCCATACTGGTGTGTTCGTTTCACTACCTGGATTTTGGTTTCCTCTTCTTTCTTTGAAATGACAAGCCTACTTTCTGCACGCTACACACACCTTGTAGCAGTTTCAGTTTTTAGCATGTTGGTGCTCTCAAAACGCTGTGTAACCTATGTACAGTGTGTCACTCTCCAGCACTGAATACACAACCTAGAGCTCCTTTCACCACAGACACGCAAACACATCTTTTTGTGAAAGTCCTACTTCAGGTCACTTGGAAATGTAAGGTTTTCATCGAGAACATGAAGTCAATCACGGTTTTGCACTCTGCAGCCAATTGAAATGTACTTTTCTACAAACCCGTCTGAATTTCACTGCAAAATACCCTTCTCTTCTTGTTTGTTGAAAGTTCTCAACGTATTAGGAGAAAGAGCGTGTTCGTGCAAGAGTGATGCAGTGTGCGTTTTCCTGGACTTCAAGTGATTTGGGAAACATACTCCTTATTTTTCCCCATTGTGTAAGAAACAACATGAGGCTTGCAAGAGATTGAAACAATGCATCCCAAAACGTATTCTAGCAGTGAAAACACACGTTTCTACAAAGACTTTGAAGAAGCAAGCAAAAGCCTACTGGCTGAGTGTCCTTTCAGAGAGAAACACACGCATTGCTTCCTTCTGGAGTGAGTTTTCAGCCTGGAATTCATATGCATTTTGTACTGTGCAGAATGTAGCTACCTGCTCGGGAGTTTTGTCATAGATGCACCTTTCCTGCAGGAGTTTATTGCAACTTTCATTGTTTTGCTAAGTACTTTAGGGTTGGTTTTGGAAGGTCTTTCAACTTTGGCCAAATCCCGCTTCGTACGAAATTTTTTCACAGCGCTCTTTCCAAGTGTCCACAAAGAGCCTCTGCTTGAAACTGTCCACATGCACATCTCCCATACTGGTGTGTTCGTTTCACTACCTGGATTTTGGTTTCCTCTTCTTTCTTTGAAATGACAAGCCTACATTCTGCACGCTACACACACCTTGTAGCAGTTTCAGTTTTTAGCATGTTGGTGCTCTCAAAACGCTGTGTAACCTATGTACAGTGTGTCACTCTCCAGCACTGAATACACAACCTAGAGCTCCTTTCACCACAGACACGCAAACACATCTTTTTGTGAAAGTCCTACTTCAGGTCACTTGGAAATGTAAGGTTTTCATCGAGAACATGAAGTCAATCACGGTTTAGCTTTCTGCAGCCAATAGAAATGTACTTTTCTACAAACCAGTCTGAATTTCACTGCAAATTACCCTTCTCTTCTTGTTTGTTGAAAGTTCTCAACGTATTAGGAGAAAGAGCGTGTTCGTGCAAGAGTGATGCAGTGTGCGTTTTCCTGGACTTCAAGTGATTTGGGAAACATACTCCTTATTTTTCCCCATTGTGTAAGAAACAACATGAGGCTTGCAAGAGATTGAAACAATGCATCCCAAAACGTATTCTAGCAGTGAAAACACACGTTTCTACAAAGACTTTGAAGAAGCAAGCAAAAGCCTACTGGCTGAGTGTCCTTTCAGAGAGAAACACACGCAATGCTTCCTTCTGGAGTGAGTTTTCAGCCTGTTATTCATATGCATTTTGTACTGTGCAGAATGTAGCTACCTGCTCGGGAGTTTTGTCATAGATGCACCTTTCCTGCAGGAGTTTATTGCAACTTTCATTGTTTTGCTAAGTACTTTAGGGTTGGTTTTGGAAGGTCTTTCAACTTTGGCCAAATCCCGCTTCGTTCGAAATTTTTTCACAGCGCTGTTTCCAAGTGTCCACAAAGAGCCTCTGCTTGAAACTGTCCACATGCACATCTCCCATACTAGTGTGTTCATTTCACTACCTGGATTTTGGTTTCCTCTTCTTTCTTTGAAATGACAAGCTTTCTTTCTGCACGCTACACACACCTTGTAGCAGTTTCAGTTTTTAGCATGTTGGTGCTCTCAAAACGCTGTGTAACCTATGTAGAGTGTGTCACTCTCGAGCACTGAATACACAACCTAGAACTCCTTTCACCACAGACACGCAAACACATCTTTTTGTGAAAGTCCTACTTCAGGTCACTTGGAAATGTAAGGTTTTCATCGAGAACATGAAGTCAATCACGGTTTTGCACTCTGCAGCCAATAGAAGTGTACATTTCTACAAACCCGTCTGAATTTCACTGCAAAATACCCTTCTCTTCTTGTTTGTTGAAAGTTCTCAACGTATTAGGAGAAAGATCGTGTTCGTGCAAGAGTGATGCAGTGTGCGTTTTCCTGGACTTCAAGTGATTTGGGAAACATACCCCATATTTTTCCCCATTGTGTAAGAAACAACATGAGGCTTGCAAGATATGGAAACAATGCATCCCAAAACGTATTCCAGCAGTGAAAACACAGGTTTCTACAAGGAGTTTGAAGGAGCAAGCAAAAGCCTACTGGCTGAGTGTTCTTTCAGAGAGAAACACACGCATTGCTTCCTTCTGGAGTGAGTTTTCAGCCTGGAATTCATATGCATTTTGTACTGTGCAGAATGTAGCTACCTGCTTAGGAGTTGTGTCATAGATGCACCTTTCCTGCAGGAGTTTATTGCAACATTCATTGTTTGGCGAAGTTCTTTAGGGTTGGTTTTGGAAGGTCTTTCAACTTTGGCCAAATCCCGCTTCGTACAAAATTTTTTCACAGCGCTGTTTCCAAGTGTCCACAAAGAGCCTCTGCTTGAAACTGTCCACATGCACATCTCCCATACTGGTGTGTTCGTTTCACTACCTGGATTTTGGTTTCCTCTTCTTTCTTTGAAATGACAAGCCTACATTCTGCACGCTACACACACCTTGTAGCAGTTTCAGTTTTTAGCATGTTGGTGCTCTCAAAACGCTGTGTAACCTATGTACAGTGTGTCACTCTCCAGCACTGAATACACAACCTAGAGCTCCTTTCACCACAGACACGCAAACACATCTTTTTGTGAAAGTCCTACTTCAGGTCACTTGGAAATGTAAGGTTTTCATCGAGAACATGAAGTCAATCACGGTTTTGCACTCTGCAGCCAATAGAAATGTACTTTTCTACAAACCAGTCTGAATTTCACTGCAAAATACCCTTCTCTTCTTGTTTGTTGAAAGTTCTCAACGTATTAGGAGAAAGAGCGTGTTCGTGCAAGAGTGATGCAGTGTGCGTTTTCCTGGAATTCAGGTGATTTGGGAAACATACTCCTTATTTTTCCCCATTGTGTAAGAAACAACATGAGGCTTGCAAGAGATTGAAACAATGCATCCCAAAACGTATTCTAGCAGTGAAAACACACGTTTCTACAAAGACTTTGAAGGAGCAAGCAAAAGTCTACTGGCTGAGTGTCCTTTCAGAGAGAAACACACGCATTGCTTCCTTCTGGAGTGAGTTTTCAGCCTGGAATTCATATGCATTTTGTACTGTGCAGAATGTAGCTACCTGCTCGGGAGTTGTGTCATAGATGCACCTTTCCTGCAGGAGTTTATTGCAACATTCATTGTTTGGCTAAGTTCTTTAGGGTTGGTTTTGGAAGGTCTTTCAACTTTGGCCAAATCCCGCTTCATACGAAATTTTTTCACAGCGCTGTTTCCAAGTGTCCACAAAGAGCCTCTGCTTGAAACTGTCCACATGCACATCTCCCATACTGGTGTGTTCGTTTCACTACCTGGATTTTGGTTTCCTCTTCTTTCTTTGAAATGACAAGCGTTCTTTCTGCACGCTACACACACCTTGTAGCAGTTTCAGTTTTTAGCATGTTGGTGCTCTCAAAACGCTGTGTAACCTATGTACAGTGTGTCACTCTCCAGCACTGAATACACAACCTAGAGCTCCTTTCACCACAGACCCGCAAACACATCTTTTTGTGAAAGTCCTACTTCAGGTCACTTGGAAATGTAAGGTTTTCATCGAGAACATGAAGTCAATCACGGTTTTGCACTCTGCAGCCAATAGAAATGTACTTTTCTACAAACCCGTCTGAATTTCACTGCAAAATACCCTACTCTTCTTGTTTGTTGAAAGTTCTCAACGTATTAGGAGAAAGAGCGTGTTCGTGCAAGAGTGATGCAGTGTGCGTTTTCCTGGACTTCAAGTGATTGGGAAACATACTCCTTATTTTTTCCCATTGTGTAAGAAACAACATGAGGCTTGCAAGAGATTGAAACAATGCATCCCAAAACGTATTCCAGCAGTGAAAACACACGTTTCCACAAAGACTTTGAAGAAGCAAGCAAAAGTCTACTGGCTGAGTGTCCTTTCAGAGAGAAACACACGCATTGCTTCCTTCTGGAGTGAGTTTTCAGCCTGGAATTCATATGCATTTTGTACTGTGCAGAATGTAGCTACCTGCTCGGGAGTTGTGTCATAGATGCACCTTTCCTGCAGGAGTTTATTGCAACATTCATTGTTTCCCTAAGTTCTTTAGGGTTGGTTTTGGAAGGTCTTTCAACTTTGGCCAAATCCCGCTTCGTACGAAATTTTTTCACAGCGCTGTTTCCAAGTGTCCAAAAAGAGCCTCTGCTTGAAACTGTCCACATGCACATCTCCCATACTGGTGTGTTCGTTTCACTACCTCGATTTTGGTTTCCTCTTCTTTCTTTGAAATGACAAGCCTTCTTTCTGCACGCTACACACACCTTGTAGCAGTTTCAGTTTTTAGCATGTTGGTGCTCTCAAAACGCTGTGTAACCTATGTACAGTGTGTCACTCTCCAGCACTGAATACACAACCTAGAGCTCCTTTCACCACAGACACGCAAACACATCTTTTTGTGAAAGTCCTACTTCATGTCACTTGGAAATGTAAGGTTTTCATCGAGAACATGAAGTCAATCACGGTTTTGCACTCTGCAGCCAATAGAAATGTACTTTTCTACAAACCAGTCTGAATTTCAGTGCAAAATACCCTTCTCTTCTTGTTTGTTGAAAGTTCTCAATGTATTAGGAGAAAGAGCGTGTTCGTGCAAGAGTGATGCAGTGTGCGTTTTCCTGGAATTCAAGTGATTTGGGAAACATACTCCTTATTTTTCCCCATTGTGTAAGAAACAACATGAGGCTTGCAAGAGATTGAAACAATGCATCCCAAAACGTATTCTAGCAGTGAAAACACACGTTTCTACAAAGACTTTGAAGAAGCAAGCAAAAGTCTACTGGCTGAGTGTCCTTTCAGAGAGAAACACACGCATTGCTTCCTTCTGGAGTGAGTTTTCAGCCTGGAATTCATATGCATTTTGTACTGTGCAGAATGTAGCTACCTGCTCGGGAGTTGTGTCATAGATGCACCTTTCCTGCAGGAGTTTATTGCAACATTCATTGTTTGGCTAAGTTCTTTAGGGTTGGTTTTGGAAGGTCTTTCAACTTTGGCCAAATCCCGCTTCGTACGAAATTTTTTCACAGCGCTGTTTCCAAGTGTCCACAAAGAGCCTCTGCTTGAAACTGTCCACATGCACATCTCCCATACTGGTGTGTTCGTTTCACTACCTGGATTTTGGTTTCCTCTTCTTTCTTTGAAATTACAAGCGTTCTTTCTGCACGCTACACACACCTTGTAGCAGTTTCAGTTTTTATCATGTTGGTGCTCTCAAAACGCTGTGTAACCTATGTAGAGTGTGTCACTCTCCAGCACTGAATACACAACCTAGAGCTCCTTTCACCACAGACACGGAAACACATCTTTTTGTGAAAGTCCTACTTCAGGTCACTTGGAAATGTAAGGTTTTCATCGAGAACATGAAGTCAATCACGGTTTTGCACTCTGCAGCCAATAGAAATGTACTTTTCTACAAACCCGTCTGAATTGCACTGCAAAATACCCTACTCTTCTTGTTTGTTGAAAGATCTCAACGTATTAGGAGAAAGAGCGTGTTCGTGCAAGAGTGATGCAGTGTGCGTTTTCCTGGACTTCAAGTGATTGGGAAACATACTCCTTATTTTTTCCCATTGTATAAGAAACAACATGAGGCTTGCAAGTGATTGAAACAATGCATCACAAAACGTATTCCAGCAGTGAAAACACACGTTTCTACAAAGACTTTGAAGAAGCAAGCAAAAGCCTACTGGCTGAGTGTCCTTTCAGAGAGAAACACACGCATTGCTTCCTTCTGGAGTGAGTTTTCAGCCTGGAATTCATATGCATTTTGTACTGTGCAGAATGTAGCTACCTGCTCGGGAGTTGTGTCATAGATGCACCTTTCCTGCATGAGTTTATTGCAACATTCATTGTTTGGCTAAGTTCTTTAGGGTTGGTTTTGGAAGGTCTTTCAACTTTGGCCAAATCCCGCTTCGTACAAAATTTTTTCACAGCGCTGTTTCCAAGTGTCCACAAAGAGCCTCTGCTTGAAACTGTCCACATGCACATCTCCCATACTGGTGTGTTCGTTTCACTACCTGGATTTTGGTTTCCTCTTCTTTCTTTGAAATGACAAGCCTACATTCTGCACGCTACACACACCTTGTAGCAGTTTCAGTTTTTAGCACGTTGGTGCTCTCAAAACGCTGTGTAACCTATGTACAGTGTGTCACTCTCCAGCACTGAATACACAACCTAGAGCTCCTTTCACCACAGACACGCAAACACATCTTTTTGTGAAAGTCCTACTTCAGGTCACTTGGAAATGTAAGGTTTTCATCGAGAACATGAAGTCAATCATGGTTTTGCACTCTGCAGCCAATAGAAATGTACTTTTCTACAAACCCGTCTGAATTTCACTGCAAAATACCCTTCTCTTCTTGTTTGTTGAAAGTTCTCAACGTATTAGGAGAAAGAGCGTGTTCGTGCAAGAGTGATGCAGTGTGCGTTTTCCTGGACTTCAAATGATTTGGGAAACATACTCCTTATTTTTCCCCATTGTGTAAGAAACAACATGAGGCTTGCAAGAGATTGAAACAATGCATCCCAAAACGTATTCCATCAGTGAAAACACACGTTTCTACAAAGACTTTGAAGGAACAAGCAAAAGCCTACTGGCTGAGTGTCCTTTCAGAGAGAAACACAGGCATTGCTTCCTTCTGGAGTGAGTTTTCAGCCTGGAATTCATATGCATTTTGTACTGTGCAGAATGTAGCTATCTGCTCGGGAGTTGTGTCATACATGCACCTTTCCTGCAGGAGTTTATTGCAACATTCATTGTTTGGCTAAGTTCTTTAGGGTTGGTTTTGGAAGGTCTTTCAACTTTGGCCAAATCCCGCTTCGTACGAAATTTTTTCACAGCGCTGTTTCCAGTGTCCACAAAGAGGCTCTGCTTGAAACTGTCCACATGCACATCTCCCATACTAGTGTGTTCGTTTCACTACCTGGATTTTGGTTTCCTCTTCTTTCTTTGAAATGACAAGCCTTCTTTCTGCACGCTACACACACCTTGTAGCAGTTTCAGTTTTTAGCATGTTGGTGCTCTCAAAACGCTGTGTAACCTATGTAGAGTGTGTCACTCTCCAGCACTGAATACACAACCTAGAGCTCCTTTCACCACAGACACGCAAACACATCTTTTTGTGAAAGTCCTACCTCAGGTCACTTGGAAATGTAAGGTTTTCATCGAGAACATGAAGTCAATCTTGGTTTTGCACTCTGCAACCAATAGAAATGTACGTTTGTACAAACACGTCTGAATTTCAATGCAAAATGCCCTTCCTTTCTGGAATCTTGAATGTTCTCAACACATTAGGAGAAAGAGCGTGTTTGTGCAACAGTGATGCAGTGTGCGTTTTCCTGGATTTCAAGTGATTTGGGAAACATACTCCTTATTTTTCCACATTGTGTAAGAAACAACATGAGGCTTGCAAGAGATTGAAAAAATGCATCCCAAACATATTCCAGCAGTGAAAACATATGTTCTACAAAGAGTTTGAAGGAGCAAGCAAAAGCCTAGTGGCTGAGTGTTCTTTCTGAGGGAAACACGTGCATTTCCTCATTCTGGGGTGAGTTTTCAGCCTGGAATTCATATGCATTTTGTACTGCTCAGAATGTAGCTACCTGCTCGGGAGTTGTGTCACAGATGCACCTTTCCTGCAGGAGTTTATTGCAACATTCATTGTTGGGCTAAGTTCTTTAGGGTTTGTTTTGGAAGGTCTTTCAACTTTGGCCAACTCCCTCTTCGTACGAAATTATTTCACAGCGCTCTTTCCAAGTGTCCACAAAAAGCCTCTGCTTGAAACTGTCCACATGGACATCTCCCATACTGGTGTGTTCGTTTCACTACCTGGATTTTGATATCCCCTTCTTTCTTTGAAATGACAAGCCTTCTTTCTGCACGCTACACACACCTTGTAGCAGTTTCATTTTGAAGCATGTTGGTGCTCTCAAAACGCTGTGTAACCTATGTAGAGTGTGTCACTCTCCAGCACTGAATACACACCCTAGACCTCCTTTCACCACAGACACGCAAACACATCTTTTTGTGAAAGTCCTACCTCAGGTCACTTGGAAATGTAAGGTTTTCATCGAGAACATGAAGTCAATCACGGTTTTGCATTCTGCAGCCAATAGAGATGTACTTTTCTATAAACCCGTCTGAATTTCACTGCAAAATACCCTTCTTTTCCGATTTGTTGAAAGTTCTCAACACATTGGGAGAAAGAGCGTGTTCATGCAAGAGTGATGCAGTGTGCGTTTTCCTGGACTTCAAGTGATTTGGGAAACATACTCCTTATTTTTCCCCATTGTGTAAGAAACAACATGAGGCTTGCAAGAGATGGAAACAATGCATCCCAAAACGTATTCCATCAGTGAAAACACACGTTTCTACAAAGACTTAGAAGGAGCAAGCAAAAGCCTACTGGCTGAGTGTCCTTTCGAGAGAAACACACGCATTGCTTCCTTCTGGAGTGAGTTTTCAGCCTGGAATTCATATGCATTTTGTACTGTGCAGAATGTAGCTACCTGCTCGGGAGTTGTGTCATAGATGCACCTTTCCTGCAGGAGTTTATTGCAACATTCATTGTTTGGCTAAGTTCTTTAGGGTTGGTTTTGGAAGGTCTTTCAACTTTGGCCAAATCCCGCTTCGTACGAAATTTTTTCACAGCGCTGTTTCCAAGTGTCCACAAAGAGCCTCTGCTTGAAACTGTCTACATGCACATCTCCCATACTGGTGTGTTCGTTTCACTACCTGGATTTTGGTTTCCTCTTCTGTCTTTGAAATGACAAGCCTACTTTCTGCACGCTACTCACAGCTTGTAGCAGTTTCAGTTTTTAGCATGTTGGTGCTCTCAAAACGCTGTGTAACCTATGTAGAGTGTGTCACTCTCCAGCACTGAATACACAACCTAGAGCTCCTTTCACCACAGACACGCAAACACATCTTTTTGTGAAAGTCCTACCTCAGGTCACTTGGAAATGTAAGGTTTTCATCGAGAACATGAAGTCAATCATGGTTTTGCACTCTGCAACCAATAGAAATGTACGTTTGTACAAACACGTCTGAATTTCAATGCAAAATGCCCTTCCTTTCTGGAATCTTGAATGTTCTCAACACATTAGGAGAAAGAGCGTGTTTGTGCAACAGTGATGCAGTGTGCGTTTTCCTGGATTTCAAGTGATTTGGGAAACATACTCCTTATTTTTACACATTGTGTAAGAAACAACATGAGGCTTGCAAGAGATTGAAAAAATGCATCCCAAACATATTCCAGCAGTGAAAACATATGTTCTACAAAGAGTTTGAAGGAGCAAGCAAAAGCCTAGTGGCTGAGTGTTCTTTCTGAGGGAAACACGTGCATTTCCTCATTCTGGGGTGAGTTTTCAGCCTGGAATTCATATGCATTTTGTACTGCTCAGAATGTAGCTACCTGCTCGGGAGTTGTGTCACAGATGCACCTTTCCTGCAGGAGTTTATTGCAACATTCATTGTTGGGCTAAGTTCTTTAGGGTTTGTTTTGGAAGGTCTTTCAACTATGGCCAACTCCCGCATCGTACGAAATTTTTTCACAGCGCTCTTTCCAAGTGTCCACAAAAAGCCTCTGCTTGAAACTGTCCACATGGACATCTCCCATACTGGTGTGTTCGTTTCACTACCTGGATTTTGATTTCCCCTTCTTTCTTTGAAATGACAAGCCTTCTTTCTGCACGCTACACACACCTTGTAGCAGTTTCATTTTGAAGCATGTTGGTGCTCTCAAAACGCTGTGTAACCTATGTAGAGTGTGTCACTCTCCAGCACTGAATACACAACCTAGACCTCGTTTCACCACAGACACGCAAACACATCTTTTTGTGAAAGTCCTACCTCAGGTCACTTGGAAATGTAAGGTTTTCATCGAGAACATGAAGTCAATCACGGTTTTGCATTCTGCAGCCAATAGAGATGTACTTTTCTATAAACCCGTCTGAATTTCACTGCAAAATACCCTTCTTTTCCGGTTTGTTGAAAGTTCTCAACACATTGGGAGAAAGAGCGTGTTCGTGGAAGTGTGATGCAGTGTGCGTTTTCTTGGATTTCAAGTGATTTGGGAAACATACTCCTTATTTTTCCACATTGTGTAAGAAACAACATGAGGCTTGCAAGAGATTGAAACAATGCATCCCAAAACGTATTCCAGCAGTGAAAACACACGTTTCTAGAAAGACTTTGAAGGAGCAAGCAAAAGCCTACTGGCTGAGTGTCCTTTCAGAGAGAAACACACGCATTGCTTCCTTCTGGAGTGAGTTTTCAGCCTGGAATTCATATGCATTTTGTACTGTGCAGAATGTAGCTACCTGCTCGGGAGTTGTGTCATAGATGCACCTTTCCTGCAGGAGTTTATTGCAACATTCATTGTTTGGCGAAGTTCTTTAGGGTTGGTGTTGGAAGGTCTTTCAACTTTGGCCAAATCCCGCTTCGTACGAAATTTTTTCACAGCGCTCTTTCCAAGTGTCCACAAAGAGCCTCTGCTTGAAACTGTCCACATGCACATCTCCCATACTGGTGTGTTCGTTTCACTACCTGGATTTTGGTTTCCTCTTCTTTCTTTGAAATGACAAGCGTTCTTTCTGCACGCTACACACACCTTGTCGCAGTTTCAGTTTTTAGCATGTTTGTGCTTTCAAAACGCTGTGTAACCTATGTAGAGTGTGTCACTCTCCAGCACTGAATACACAACTTAGAGCTCCTTTCACCACAGACACGCAAACACATCTTTTTGTGAAAGTCCTACTTCAGGTCACTTGGAAATGTAAGGTTTCCATCGAGAACATGAAGTCCATCACGGTTTTGCAATCTGCAGCCAATAGAAATGTACTTTTCTACAAACCCGTCTGAATTTCACTGCAAAATGCCCTTCCTTTCTGTTACTTGAATGTTCTCAACAATTTAGGAGAAAGAGCGTGTTTGTGCAAGTGTGATGCACTGTGCGTTTTCTTGGATTTCAAGTGATTTGGGAAACATACTCCTTATTTTTCCACATTGTGTAAGAAACAACATGAGGCTTGCAAGAGATTGAAACAATGCATCCCAAAACGTATTCCAGCAGTGGAAACACACGTTTCTACAAAGACTTTGAAGGAGCAAGCAAAAGCCTACTGGCTGAGTGTTCTTTCAGAGAGAAACACACGCATTGCTTCCTTCTGGAGTGAGTTTTCAGCCTGGAATTCATATGCATTTTGTACTGTGCAGAATGTAGCTACCTGCTCGGGAGTTGTGTCATAGATGCACCTTTCCTGCAGGAGTTTATTGCAACATTCATTGTTTGGCTAGTTCTTTAGGGTTGGTTTTGGAAGGTCTTTCAACTTTGGCCTAATCCTGCTTCGTACGTAATTTTTTCACAGCGCTGTTTCAAAGTGTCCACAAAGAGCCTCTGCTTGAAACTGTCCACATGTACATCTCCCATACTGGTGTGTTCGTTTCACTACCTGGATTTTGGTTTCCTCTTCTTTCTTTGAAATGACAAGCCTTCTTTCTGCACGCTGCACACCCCTTGTAGCAGTTTCAGTTTTTAGCATGTTGGTGCTCTCAAAACGCTGTGTAACCTATGTAGAGTGTGTCACTCTCCTGCACTGAATACACAACTTAGAGCTCCTTTCACCACAGACACGCAAACACATCTTTTTGTGAAAGTCCTACTTCAGGTCACTTGGAAATGTAAGGTTTCCATCGAGAACATGAAGTCAATCATGGTTTTGCACTCTGCAGCCAATAGAAATGTACTTTTCTACAAACCCGTCTGAATTTCACTGCAAAATACCCTTCTTTTCTAGTTTGTTGAAAGTTCTCAATACATTAGGAGAAAGAGCGTGTTCGTGCAAGAGTGATGCAGTGTGCGTTTTCCTAGACTTCAAGTGATTTGGGAAACATACTCCTTATTTTTCCACATTGTGTAAGAAACAACATGAGGCTTGCAAGAGATTGAAACAATGCATCCCAAAACGTATTCCATCAGTGAAAACACACGTTTCTACAAAGACTTTGAAGGAGCAAGCAAAAGCCTACTGGCTGAGTGTTCTTTCAGAGAGAAACACACGCATTGCTTCCTTCTGGAGTGAGTTTTCAGCCTGGAATTCATATGCATTTTGTACTGTGCAGAATGTAGCTACCTGCTCGGGAGTTGTGCCATAGATGCACCTTTCCTGCAGGAGTTTATTGCAACATTCATTGTTTGGCTAGTTCTTTAGGGTTGTTTTGGAAGGTCTTTCATCTTTGGCCTAATCCTGCTTCGTACGTAATTTTTTCACAGCGCTGTTTCCAAGTGTCCACAAAGAGCTGCTGCTTGAAACTGTACACATGCACATTTCCCATCCTGGTGTGCTCATTTAACTGCCTGTTTTTTGATATTCTCTTCACTCTTTGAAATGCCAAGCCTTCTTTCCAGGGTCGTCCCATCTTCGGGGAAATTGATAAGAGAACTCCATTTTTGAAAGGTGCTCTTCTCTGGGATGTGTTTTAAGGCAAACTTCTCCTCTTAAGGTGCCTCTTTCTGCATGCTACAAACACTTTGTAGCAGTTTCAGTTCTCAGCATGTTGGTGCTCTCAAAACGCGGTGTAACCTATGTAGAGTGTGTCACTCTCCCGCACTGAATACACAACTTAGAGCTCCTTTCGCGCACAGACACGCAATCACATCTTTTTGGGAAAGTCCTACTTCAGGTCCCTTGGAAATGTAAGGGTTTCATCGAGAACATGAAGTCCATCATGAATTTGCACTCTGTAACCGATAGAAATGAGTTTTTGTACTTGCCCGTCTGAATTTCAGTGCAAGATGCCCTTCTTTTCTGCTTGTTTGAATGTTCTCAACACATTTGGTGAAAGAGCGTGTTTGAGCCAGAGTGATGCATTGTGCGTTTTCCTGGATTTGAAGTGATTTGTGAAACATAATCCGCGTTTCTCCACATTTTCCAAGAAACAACATAGATGGCTGCACATGAGGCTTGCAAGAGATTGAAACAATGCATCCCAAAACATATTCCACCAGGAAAAAACACGTTTCTACAAAGAGTTTGAAGGAGCAAGCAAAAGCCTAGTGGCTGAGTGTTCTTTCAGAGAGAAATACATGCATTTCATCCTTCAGGATTGAGTTTTCAGCCTGGAATTCAAATCCATTTTGTACTCTGCAGAATGTAGCTACCTGCTCGGGGGTTGTGTCATAGAATCACCTTTCCTGCAGGAGCTTATTGCTACATTCATTGTGTGGCTA
Organism: Miniopterus schreibersii; assembly: GCF_964146895.1. Lineage (NCBI taxonomy): Eukaryota > Metazoa > Chordata > Mammalia > Chiroptera > Miniopteridae > Miniopterus > Miniopterus schreibersii. The sequence goes on along the minus strand of NW_027669798.1, from coordinate 101,738 downwards.
AGTCCTTCAGCATTGGTTTTGTAAGTTCTTTCAACTCTGGCCAAATCCCGCTTCTTAGGAAATTTTTTTACAGCGCTGTTTCCAAGTGTCCACAAAGAGCTACTGCTTGAAAGTGTACAAATACACATCTCCCATAATGGTGTGGTCATTTCACTGCCTGGATTTTGGTTTCCTCTTCTTTCTTTGAAATGACAAGCCTTTCTGCATGCTACACACACCTTGTGGCAGTTTCAGTTTTAAGCATGTTAGTGCTCTCAAAACGCTGTGTAGCCTATGTAGAGTGTGTCACTCTCCCGCACTAAATACACAACTTAGAGCTCCTTTCGTGCACAGACACGCAAACACATCTTTTTGTGAAAGTCCTACATCAGGTCACTTGGAAATGTTACGGTTTCATCGAGAACATGAAGTCAGTCATGCTTTTGCACTCTGCAACCGATAGAAATGGCTTTTTGTACATGCCCGTCTGAATTTCAGTGCAAAATTCTGTTCTTTTCTGCTTGTTTGAATGTTCTCAACACATTAGGTGAAAGAGAGTGTTTGAGCAAGAGTGATGCAGTGTGAGTTTCTCTGGATTTCAAGTGATTTGGGAAACATTAATCGCATTTTTCCACATTTTCAAGAAACAACATAGATGGCTGCACATGAGGCTTGCAAGAGATTGAAACAATGCATCCCAAAACGTATTCCAGCAGTAAAACACACATTTATACAAAGTCTTTGAAGGAGCAAGCAAAAGCCTATTGGCTGAGTGTTCTTTCTGAGAGAAACACATGCATTTCATCCTTCAGGAGTGAGTTTTCAGCCTGGAATTCATATGCATTTTGTACTGTGCAGAATGTAGCTACCTGCTCGGGGGTTGTGTCATAGAAGCACCTTTCCTGCAGGAGCTTATTGCAACATTCATTGTTTGGCTAAGTTCCTTAGCATTAGTTTTGGAAGGTCTTTCAACTTTGGCGAAATCCCTCTTCGTACGAAATTTTTTCACAGCGCTGTTTCCAAGTGTCCACAAAGAGCTGCTGCTTGAAACTGTACACATGCACATTTCCCATACTGGTACGCTCGTTTCACTACCTGGATATTGGTTTTCTCTTCTCTCTTCGAAATGCCAAGCCTTCTTTCCAGCGTCGTCCCACCTTTGGGGAAATTGACAAGAGAAGTCAATTTTTGAAAGGTGCTCTTCTCTGGGATGTGTTCTAAGGCAAACTTCTCCTCGAAAGCTGCCTCTTTCTGCATTCTACACACACTTTGTTGCAGTTTCAGTGTTAAGTATGTTGGTGCTCTCCAAACGCTGTGTAATCTATGTAGAGTGTGTCACTCTCCAGCACTGAATACACACCTTAGAGCTCCTTTCTCGCACAGACATTCAAACAACTCTTTTGTGAAAGTCCTACTTCAGGTCCCTTGGAAATGTAAGGGTTTCATGGAGAACATGAAGTCCATCATGCTTTTGCACTCTGCAACTGATAAAAATCACTTTTTGTACATGCCCGTCTGAATGTCAGTGCAAAATGCCCTTCTTTTCTGCTTGTTTGAATGTTCTCAACACATTAGGTGAAGGAGCGTGTTTGAGCAAGAGTGATGCAGTGTGCGTTTTCCTGGATTTCAATTGATTGGGATACATAATCCGCGTTTTTCCACATTTTCCACGAAACAACATAGATGGTTGCACATGAGGCTTGCAAGAGATTGAAACAATGCATCCCAAAACGTATTCCACCAGTGAAAACACAGATTTCTACAAAGAGTTTAAAGGAGCAAGCAAAAGCCTAGTGGCTGAGTGTTCTTTCAGAGAGAAACACATGCATTTCATCCTTCAGGAGTGAGTTTTCAGCCTGGAATTCAAATGCGTTTTGTACTTTGCAGCATGTAGCTACCTGCTCGGGAGTTGTGTCATAGAAGCACCTTTCCTGCAGTAGCTTATTGCAACATTCAGTGTTTGGCTAAGTTCTTTAGGGTTGGTTTTGGAAGGTCTTTCAACTTTGGCCAAATCCCGCTTCATACGAAATTTTTTCACAGCGCTGTTTCTAAGTGTCCACAAACAGCTGCTGATTGAAACTGTAGAAATACACATCTCCCATAATGGTGTGCTCGTTTCCCTACCTGGATTTGGGTTTCCTGTTATTTCTTTGAAATGAGAAACCTTCTTTCTTGGGTCGGTCCAACCTCTGGAAATTGACAAGAGAAGTACATTTTTGAAGGGTCCTTTCTCTTTGATGTTATAAGGTAATCTCCTAGAAAGACGCCTTTTTCTCCATGCTACACACACTTTGTCGCAGTTTCAGTTTGAAGCATGTTGGTGCTCTTTAAACGCTGTTTAACATATATCGAGTGTGTCACTCTCCTGCACCGAATACAGTACTTAGAGCTCCTTTAGAGAATAGACTCGCAAAGACATATTTTTCTTCAAAGTCCTACGTCATGGCACTTGGAAATGTCAGGATTTCATCATGATCAATCATGCCTTTGCTCTCTGCACCCAATAGAAACTACCCTTTGTACATGCCCATTTGAATTTCCCTGCAAAATGCCCTTCTTTTTGGTTTCTTGAATGTTCTCAATATATTAGGTTAAAGATCGTGTTTGAGCAAGAGTTATGCAGTGTGCGCCTTCCTGGATTACAAGTCCATTCGATACATAATCATCATTTTTCCACATTCTCTTAGGAAACAACAGAGAAGGCTGCACATGAGGCTTTCAAGAGATGAAACAATGATCCAAAAACTTTTTCCACCTGTGAAAATACCCATTTCTACAAAGACTTTGAAGTAGGAAGAAAAACGTAATGGCTGAGTGTTCTTTCAGTGAGAAATACATGTATTTCATCCTTCTGGAGTGAGTTTTCCTTCTGCAATTCATATGCATTTTTTACTGTGCATAATGTTGCTATCTTCTCAGGGGCTTGGTCATAGATGCACCTTTCCTCCAAGAGCTTATTGCAACATTCATTGTCTGTGGCGAAGCCTCTCTTAGGTGCTGTGCTCTGTTGCCCTAATCTGTTGTCTTCCTGTGGTGTAGGGACAAAGGAGCTGACCCTATTCTTATTTTGCTTTTCCTATCAGTGTAAATATTAACTCTCTATGTGCACTTGTGCTGGGTGTCTCCTTACAGCCAACTCTACCTGTAGAGGCCAGACAGCCTAGTGTCAAAGACAGCTTGACAAGAAACCAGCATAAATGAATGTGGATGAAAGAGGTTGTGCCAGAGAGGAAGGGACCAGGTCATGCAGGACCTTGGTCCACAGGCAGGATGGTGGCTCTTAGGCAGTGAGAAGGCAGGGTTCTGAGTATTGTGAGCAGAGGAATGACATGATGTGGCTCATGTTGTCAAAAACAATTATATTAAAATGCATTCATTCAAAAATATGTCCTGTAAGAAAATATGCATAGGAGTGCCCATTATTAATGAGATTATAGAAAATGTGGCTTAGATTTTTTTTTTAATCTTCACCAGATAATATAATTTTATTGATTTTAAAGAGGAAAGGAGAGGGAGAGAGAAAAACATGGATCCATTGTCTCCAGTGCTCTGCACTAGGACCCTACCACCACTTGTGTATGGGCCCTGACTGGAAATCACAGCCACAACCCTTGGTGTACAGGACCACACTCCAACCAACTGAGCCAGCCACATTGTCCAGGGCAGTGCTTAAATTTTTGTGATTAACTTTCCCGATGTCCCCTTGGCCCCTCTATCTGGATGGCCTCTGCACTCCTGCTCTCAGCTCTCCCTTCCCCGGCATCCCCGGCACCCCCATCTACCTAGCCAGCTGCCTAGCACCCCTGGTGGGGCCCTGGGGGCTCAGCTGGATGTCCGCTGCAGAGGCACTTGCCCCAGCAGCCCTTTGCCTCCGTGCACCAGGCCTCTGCTCCTGCCCCTCTTGTCTCCCTCCCTTCCTGTCCCCTGGGCCTGCCCCTTCCAGCCTCAGCACTTGGGGCTCCACTCCTCATGGGCCGCTAGGGGAGGGACTGTGCAACTTTGCGGTCCATGCAGCCCCTCAGTGGGGAAGAATTTCCAGACCCACGGTCCCAGATGGTGTGGCCCCGCTGCTGCAGCAGGGGCTCCTCCTCCCTCGCTCAAGAGAAGGGGTGAGTGTGGGGATTTGGACTCAAAGGCGGGGGTTTGGGGAAGGTGGCAGGAGGAGTGGGGTGATCAGGCCGGGCCTGTTGATCCGGGCTGGAAAGCAGGGATGCAGAGCTGGGGGAGGGGATGCTGAGCAGAGTTAGGAGGCCTGGGGAGGCGCCCGAGCTGCTGGGCAGTTTTGCAACCACCTGACCACTTTGGGAGGTGCCTGGAGGGGAGCTCTGGGCCCACACCACTCCAGGGCGCTTGAGGTTAGTCCAGTGGAGCAGGCGAGGGTCCGGTGGAGGTCACCGCAGGCCCCCTTTCCACCTGGAGGAGTTCCCGCTCCATAGGCTTCTTTGAGTCCCCAAGTTTTCCTCCTAAAAGACTGTGGTTGCATGTCTGGGGGTTCCGGGGAATGTGTGGAAAACTATGCTAGACTCTTCTGTGAGGTTGGGCCTTCCCTGGCGGGAACTCTGGGGACTCCGCTAGCAGATGCTCAGGCTGCGGAGTTGGGGTGGCTTTTGGGGCACCGTGGACCAAGGGTGGATCACTGAGGGGCAACCCTCCCTCAGACTGCTTTTACTGGGTCTTCAAGGGCAATAATAACCAGCTTCCATAAGCAAGACACGCTGTGAGGGTGCAGAGCCAGGAGACAGGGGCAGCATTCCGTACCTCTGTTATTGTAAGACAGGGTCCCCAGGGCTTGGACTGCTTCTTGGTTTAGCCCAGTTCTGCCCGGTGTGCACACAGTGCCAGTGTAGACGCCGGCTGGATGCAGGCAGGTTCTGCTCCCATAGCTGGTTTGGATGTCAGGGGTAAACAGCTTAGAAGTCTCACCACAGGTCCACTTCTCTTGGAAACAGTAAGAAACTTAACCAGGCCTTACCAAGAACACAAAGAAATGGGGGGGGGGGGTGAACGGATGCTAAATAAGCACATCCAAGACGTTTCTCCTTGGCTAAACTATTTCCATTCAACCTACAGGTTTTTTGTTTTGTTTTGTATGTACCATGAATATGGCTGAGTTGTTTTCAAGTATTAGAGTCAAAGGTGTTTTTTAAGAATACAAGGTTAAGGTTAAGCAGTTTACTTAAAACTTTTCCTTTTGAGGTTGTTGTTGTGGGGGTTTTTTGAAAGCTCAGTTGGTCAAGTGAAAAATTCTTAAGCTGTGCCTTCTTTTGCACATTAAATTACTTATAAGCAATTTATAATTTGGGGCAAAACAACAATTTGAAACAAACATCAAAGAACTAAAGCAAGCCTGTTCTTCATGCCCGAAACACTCAAATTCCTTAGCATTTCTACCAGACCCATTTTTCATTTCCACCAATCTGTTATATTTTTCTGTTAGTGAGGGCTGATAGAAATAGTCTTGGAGGTAGTGAATGTGGGGAAAAGTATGGGAAAAGGAATGGGAACAATGCTTTTGGTGTAAGATATTAAAAAATAGAGTGTATTTCTTTTTCTACATTTCAAAAAAGCTGTAATAAAAGATGTTTGTAGCTGACAGTCAGCTTTAGTGAGATAATCATGAAAGGCCTGTTAAAATCCTCCGAGCAGAAAAAGTTAAAAATTTCTCCAATTTTTATTGTTCTTCCTTTTGTTTTTTGTTTTTTAATTTACCTGGGATATGTCTGATAGTGTTGGAGCTTACTTGAAAAAGCTTAAAGAATGATATACTAACTGGCAGAATTAGGGCAGAAGTAAAAGTGCTGTGCAAAGGGATTAAAAATGAGAATTAGAATCCCAGTGTAGTTTTAAGATTTTCATATTGGGAATTGTGGCTCCAAGTGGTTTGCTTACCCAGACAGGAGAGAGAGACACTGGGTGGATTGTGTGTGTAGACACTTGCTGGAGAAGAATGGATACATAATCAACATTTACCCATCATTTTAATCCAGGAATCCTTCAACCCCCATACATACAAAAAGCATCTCTGAAAGCCACTTTCAGGCAGAAGTGAATCTGCTGACCCAGGGGCATTTTAGTCCTCCCTGTCTAATCAGTGTCTAGTGAGGGTGCTAGTGAGGAGCAAAACCTGGCAAAGGGGGGTTCTTAGGCACTGACAGAGTATAGAGGAGAAATAAAAATGAGCAACAGGGAGGACATTTCCAGGACCTGGCTCATGGTGAGGCTGAGTGTGCAGCTAAACTCAACCTTTAGAATAAATTGGGCCTTGAAAACACTTAAATGTTGGTGTATTATTTCCAAACTAATGCTGTAACATACATTACAATATACCATCACTATTTTCCCAGGGAGAACTTCAATTTGTCCCATTGTGTTCAGGCTTTATAATAATAGTTTCAAATGCTTTTAGGAAGTAAGCAGGGCATATGTCACATATATGTAATTTTTAGAAAGTTTTTGTTTTTTCCTCTATTTTTTATTTTCAATTACAGTTGATATACAATAGTATATTATCTTCAGGTGTGCACCCCAGTGATTACACATTATGTAAATTACTAAGGCATTATCCCAATAAATCTGGTACTTATCTGACACCATACATAGTTCATAAAATATAATTTCTATAATCCCTATGCTACACTTTATATCCGGTGACTATTCTATAACAACCAGTTTGCACTTTTAATCCCTTCACCATTTTATACCCATTCCTCCAACATCCCCTCCCATCTGGCAACCATTAGAACATTCTCTGTATTTATGAGTCTGTTTCGGTTCTGTTCTATTAATTTAATTTTTAGATTCAATTGTTGATATATAAGTATTTATTGCCATTTTAATGTTCATATTTTTTATCTTTTTTCTCTTCTTTTTCTTAAAGAAGATGCTTCAACATTTATACACTACTGGTTGGGGGGTTAGGGTTAGGGTTAGGGGTTAAGGTTAGGGTTAGGGTTAGGGTTAGGGATAGGGTTAGGGTTAGGGTAGTTAGGGTAAGGGTTAGGGTTAGGGTTAGGGTTAGGGTTATGTTTAGGGCTAGGGTTAGATAGACAATTAGGGTTAGGATTGGACCTAGGGTTAGGGTAATGTTGAGGGATAGGGTTAGAGAGACGATTAGGGTTAGGATTGGAGCTAGGGTTAGCATTATGCTGAGGGCTAGGGTTAGGTAGACGATTAGGGTTAGGATTGGACCTAGGGTTAGGGTTATGTTGAGGGCTAGGATTAGGTGGACGATTAAGGTTAGCATTGAACTTAGGGTTATACCTATGTTGAGGGCTAGAGTTAGAGAGAAGGTTCGGGTTAGGATTGGACCTAGGGTAAGGGTTATTTTGAGGGCTAGGGTTAGAGAGACGGATCGGGTTTGGATTGGACCTAGGGTTAAGGTTATATTGAGGGTTAGGGTTAGAGAGACGATTAAGGTTAGGATTGGACCTAGGATTAGGGTTGTGTTGAGGGCTAGGGTTAGAGAGACTATTAGGGTTAGGATTGGAGCTAGGGTTAGGGTTATGTTTAGGGCTAGGGTTAGGTAGACGATTAGGGTTAGGATTGGACCTAAGGTTAAGATTATCTTGAGGGCTAGGGTTAGACAAACGGTTCAGGTTAGGATTGGACCATGGGTTAGGGTAAAGTTGAGGGCTAGGGTTAGAGAGACGGTTCGGGTTAGGATTGGACCTAGGGTTAGGGTTATGTTTAGGGCAAGGGTTAGATAGACGATTAGGTTAGGTTTAGACCTAGGGTTAGGGTTATGTTGAGGGCTAGGGTTAGAAAGAAGGTTCGTGTTAGGACAGGACCAAGGGTTAGGGTTATGTTGAGGGCTAGGGTTAGAGAGACGATTAGGATAGGATTGGGGCTAGGTTTAGGGTTATGTTGAGGGCTAGGGTTAGTTAGACGATTAGGGTTAGGATTGGACCTAGGGTTAGGGTTATGTTGAGGGCTAGGATTAGGTGGACGATTAAGGTTAGCATTGAACTTAGGGTTATACCTATGTTGAGGGCTAGAGTTAGAGAGAAGGTTCGGGTTAGGATTGGACCTAGGGTAAGGGTTATTTTGAGGGCTAGGGTTAGAGAGACGGATCGGGTTTGGATTGGACCTAGGGTTAAGGTTATATTGAGGGTTAGGGTTAGAGAGACGATTAAGGTTAGGATTGGACCTAGGATTAGGGTTGTGTTGAGGGCTAGGGTTAGAGAGACTATTAGGGTTAGGATTGGAGCTAGGGTTAGGGTTATGTTTAGGGCTAGGGTTAGGTAGACGATTAGGGTTAGGATTGGACCTAAGGTTAAGATTATCTTGAGGGCTAGGGTTAGACAAACGGTTCAGGTTAGGATTGGACCATGGGTTAGGGTAAAGTTGAGGGCTAGGGTTAGAGAGACGGTTCGGGTTAGGATTGGACCTAGGGTTAGGGTTATGTTTAGGGCAAGGGTTAGATAGACGATTAGGTTAGGTTTAGACCTAGGGTTAGGGTTATGTTGAGGGCTAGGGTTAGAAAGAAGGTTCGTGTTAGGACAGGACCAAGGGTTAGGGTTATGTTGAGGGCTAGGGTTAGAGAGACGATTAGGATAGGATTGGGGCTAGGTTTAGGGTTATGTTGAGGGCTAGGGTTAGTTAGACGATTAGGGTTAGGATCGGACCTAGGATTAGGGTTATGTTGAGGGCTAGGGTTAGAGAGACGATTAGGGGTATGATTGGAGCTAGGGTTAGGGTTATGTTGAGGGCTAGGGTTAGAGAGAAAATTAGGGTTATTATTGGACCTAGGGTTAGGGTTATGTTTAGGGCTAGGTTTAGATAGACGATTAGTGTTAGGAGTGGACCTAGGGTTAGGGTTATGTTGAGGGCTAGGGTTAGAGAAACGATTAGGGTTAGGATTGGAGCTAGGGTTAGGGTTATGTTGAGGGCTAGGATTACGTAGACGATTATGCTTAGGATTCCTCCTAGGGTTAGGGTTATGTTGAGGGCCAGGGTTAGAGAGACGGTTCGGGTTACTATTGGACCTAAGGTTAGCGTTATGTTTAGGGCTAGGGTTAGATAGATTATTAGGGTTAGGATTGGACCTAGGGTTAGGGTAATGTTGAGAGCTAGGGTTACAGAGACGATTAGGGTTAGGAATGGAGCTAGGGTTAGGGTTATGTTGAGGGCAAGGGTTAGGTAGATGCTTAGGGTTAGGATTTGACCTAGGTTTATGGTTATGTTGAGGGCTAGGGTTAGAGAGAAGGTTCGTGTTTGGATTGGACCTACGGTTAGGGTTATGTTGAGGGCTATGTTTAGAGAAGGATCGGGTTTCGATTGGAAGTAGGGTTAAGGTTATATTGCGGGTTAGGTTAGAGAGACGATTAGGGTTAGGATTGGACCTAGGGTTAGGGTTATGTTGAGGGCTACGGTTAGAGAGTCGATTAGGGTTAGGATTCGACCTAGGGTTAGGGTTGTCTTGAGGGCTAGGGTTAGGTAGACGATTAGGGTTAGGATTGGAGCTAGGATTAGGGTTATGTTGAGGGCCAGGGTTAGATAGACGATTAGGGTTAGTATTGGACCTAGGGTTAGGGTTATGTTTAGGGCTAGGGTTAAATAGACGATTAGTGTTAGGGCTGGACGTAGGGTTAGGGTTATGTTCAGGGCTAGGGTTAGAGAGACGACTAGGGTTAGGATTAGAGCTAGGGTTAGGATTATGTTGAGGGCTAGGGTTAGGTAGATGATTAGGGTTAGGATTGGACCTCGGGTTAGGGTTAGGTTGAGGGCTAGGGTTAGAGAGACGGTTCGGGTTCGAATTGGACCTAGGGTTAGGGTTATGTTGAGGGCTAGGGTAATAGAGACGGTTCAGGTTAGGATTGGACCTAGGGTTAGGGTTATGTTGAGGGCTAGGGTTAGAGAGATGGTTCGGGTTAGGATTGGACCAAGGGTTAGGGTTATGCTGAGGGCTAGGGTTAGAGAGAAGGATAGGTTTAGGATTGGACCTAGGGTTAGGGTTATATTGAGGGCTAGGGTTAGAGAGACTATTAGGGTTAGGATTGGAGCTAGAGTTAGGTTTATGTTTAGGGCAAGGGTTAGATACACTATTAGGGGTAGGGTTGGACCTAGGGTTATGGTTATGTTGAGGGATAGGGTTAGGTAGACGATTAGGGTGAGGATTGGACCTAGGGTTAGGGTTATGTTGAGGGCCAAGGTTAGAGAGAAGATTAGGGTTAGGGTTGGAGGTAGGGTTAGGGTTATATTGAGGGCTAGGGTTAGAGAGATGTTTAAGGTTGGGATTGAGCCTAGGGTTAGGGTTATGTTGAGGGCTAGGGTTAGAGAGACGGTTCGGGTTAGGATTGGACGTAGGGTTAGGGTTATGCTTAGGGCTAGGGTTAGATAGACGATTACTGTTAGGATTGGACCTAGGGTTACGGTTATGTTGAGGTTTGGGTTAGAGAGACGATTAGGGTTAGCATTGGAGCTAGGCTTAGGGTTATGTTGAGGGCTAGGGTTAGATAGACTATTAGGGTTAGGAGTGGACCTAGGGTTAGGGTTATGTTGAGGGCTAGCGTCATAGAGGCGGTTCGGGTTAGGATTGGACCTAGGGTTACCTTTATGTTTAGGGCTGGGGTTAGATAGACGATTAGGGTTAAGATTGGACCAGGGGTACGGTTATGATGAGGGCTAGGGTTAGAAAGAAAGTTCGGGTTAGGATTGGACCTAAGGTTAGGTTATGTTGAGGACTACGGTTAGAGATACGATTAGGATAGGATTGGAGCTAGGGTTAGGGTTATGTTGAGGGCTAGGATTAGGTAGACTATTAGGGTTAGGATTGGACCTAGGGTTAGAGTTATGTTGAGGGCTAGGGTTAGAGAGTCAGTTCGGGTTAGGATTGGACCTAGGGTTAAGGTTATGTTGAGCGCCAGGTTTGGAGAGATGATTAGGGTTAGGATTTGACCTAGGGTTAGGGTTAGGTTGAGGGACAGGGTTAGAGAGAAGATTACCGTTAGAATTGTAGGTAGGGTTAGGGTTATGTTGAGGACTGGGGTTAGGTAGACTATTAGGGTTATGATTGGACCTAGGGTTAGGGTTATGCTGAGGGCTAGGGTTAGAGAGACGGTTTGGGTTAGGATTGGACCTAGGGTTAGGGTTATGTTGAGGGCTAGGGTTAGAGAGACGGTTCAGGTTAGGATTGGACCTAGGGTTAGGGTTGTGTTTAGTGCTAGGGTTAGATACACTATTAGGGTTAGGATTGGACCTAAGGTTAAATTTATGTTGAGGGCTAGAGTTAGAGATACGGTTCAGGTTATGATTGGACTTAGGGTTAGGGTTATGTTGAGGGCTAAGTTTAGAGAGACGGTTCCGGTTAGGATTTGACCAAGGGATAAGGTTATGTTGAGGGCTACGTTTAGAGAGACGGTTAGGGTTAGGATTGGACCTAGGGTTAGGGTTATGTTGAGGGCTAGGGTTAGAGAGGCGGTTAGGGTTAGGATTGGACCTAGGGTTAGGGTTATGTGGAGGGCTAGGGTTAGAGAGGCGGTTAGGGTTAGGATTGGACCTAGGGCTAGGGTTAGGTTGAGGGCTAGGGTTAGAGAGACGGTTAGGGTTAGGATTGGACCTAGGGTTAGGGTTATGTTGAGGGGTAGGGTTAGAGAGACGGTTAGGGTGAGGATTGGACCTAGGGTTAGGGTTATGTTGAGGGCTAGGGATAGGAGACGGTTAGGGGTAGTATTGGACCTAGGGTTAGGGTTATGTTGAGGGCTAGGGTTAGAGAGACGGTTAGGGTTCGGATTGGACCTAGGGTTAGGGATATGTTGAGGGCTCGGTTTAGAGAGACGGTTATGGTTAGGATTGGACCTAGGGTTAGGGTTATGTTGAGGGCTAGGCTTAGAGAGACGGTTAGGGTTAGGATTGGACCTAGGGCTAGGGTTAGGTTGAGGGCTAGGGTTAGAGAGACGGTTAGGGTTAGGATTGGACATAGGGTTAGGGTTATGTTGAGGGCTAGGGTTAGAGAGACGGTTAGGGTGAGGATTGGACCTAGGGTTAGGGTTATGTTGAGGGCTAGGGTTAGAGAGACGGTTAGGGTTAGGATTGGACCTAGGGTTAGAGTTATGTTGAAGGCTAGGGTTAGAGACACGGTTAGGGTTAGGATTGGACCTAGGGTTAGGGTTATGATGAGGGCTCGGGTTAGAGAGACATTTAGGATTAGGATTGGACCTAGGGTTAGGGTTATGTTGAGGACTAGGGTTATAGGTACGGTTAGGGTTAGGATTGGACCTAGGGTTAGGGTTATGTTGAGGGCTAGGGTTAGAGAGACGGTTAAGGTTAGGATTGGACCTAGGGTTAGGGTTATGTTGAGGGCTAGGGTTAGAGAGACGGTTAGGGTTAGGATTGGACCTAGGGTTAGGGTTATGTTGAGGATAGGGTTAGAGAGAAGGTTAGGGTTAGGATTGGACATAGGGTTAGGGGTATGTTGAGGGCTAGGGTTAGAGTGACGGTTTAGGTTAGGATTGGACCTCGGGTTAGGGTTTTGTTGAGGGGTAGGGTTAGAGTCGGTTACGGTTATGATGGGACCTAGGGATAGGGTTATGTTGAGGGCTAGGGTTAGAGAGACGGTTAGGGTTAGCATTGGACCTAGGGTTAGGGTTATGTTGACGGCTACGGTTAGAGAGACAGTTAGGGTTAGGATTGGACCTAGGGTTAGGGTTATGTTAAGGGCTAGGGTTAGAGAGATCGTTAGGGTTAGCATTGGACCTAGGGTTAAGGTTAGGTTGAGGGCTAGGTTTCGAGAGACGGTTAGGGTTAGGATTAGACCTAGGGTTAGGGTTATGTTGAGGGCTAGGGTTAGAGAGACGGTTAGGGTTAGGATTGGACCTCGGGTTAGGGTTTTGTTGAGGGCTAGAGTTAGAGAGACTGTTAGGGTTAGGATTGGACCTAGGGTTAGAGTTATGATGAGGGCTAGGGTTAGAGAGACGGTTAGGGTTAGGATTGGACCTAGGGTTAGGCTTATGTTGAGGGCTAGGGTTAGAGAGGCGGTTAGGGTTAGGATTGGACCTAGGGTTAGGTTTATGTTGAGGGCTAGTCTTAGAGAGACGGTTAAGGTTAGGATTGGACCTAGGGTTAGGGTTATGTTGAGGGCTAGGGTTAGAGAGACGGTTAGGTTTAGGATTGGCCCTCGGGTTAGGGTTATGTTGAGGGCTTGGGTTAGAGAGACGTTTAGGGTTAGGATAGGACCTAGGGTTAGGGTTATGTTGAGGGCTAGGGTTAGAGAGACGGTTACGGTTAGGATTGGACCTAGGGTTAGGGTTGTGTTGAGGGCTCGGGTTAGAGAGGCGGTTAGGGTTAGGATTGGACCTAGGGTTAGGGTTATGTTGAGGGCTAGGCTTAGAGAGACGGTTAGGGTTAGGATTGGACCTAGGGTTAGGGTTATGTTGTGGGCTAGGGTTAGAGAGACGGTTAGGATTAGGATTGGACCTAGGGTTAGGGTTATGTTGAGGGCTAGGGTTAGAGAGACGGTTAGGGTTAGGATTCGACCTAGGGTTAGGGTAGATTGAAGGCTAAGGTTAAGAGACGGTTAGGGTTACGATTGGACCTAGGGTTAGGGTTATGTTGAAGGCTAGGGTTAGAGAGACGGTTAGGGTTAGGATTGGACCTAGGGTTAGGGTTATGTTTCGGGCTAGGGTTAGAGAGACGGTTAGGGTTAGGATTGGACCCAGGGTTAGGGTTATGTTGAGGGCTAGGGTTAGAGAGTCGGTTACGGTTAGGATGGGACCTAGGGTTAGGGTTATGTTGAGGGCTAGGGTTAGAAAGACGGTTAGGGTTAGCATTGGACCTAGGGTTAGGGTTATGTTGACGGCTACGGTTAGAGAGACAGTTAGGGTTAGGATTGGACCTAGGGTTAGGGTTATGTTAAGGGCTAGGGTTAGAGACATCGTTAGGGTTAGCATTGGACCTAGGGTTAAGGTTAGGTTGAGGGCTAGGTTTAGAGAGACGGTTAGGGTTAGGATTGGACCTAGGGTTAGGGTTATGTTGAGGGCTAGAGTTAGAGAGACGGTTAGGGTTAGGATTGGACCTAGGGTTAGTGTTATGTTGTGGACTAGGGTTAGAGAGACGGTTAGTGTTAGGATTGGACCTAGGGTTAGGGTTATGTTGAGGGCTAGGTTTAGAGAGACGGTTAGGGTTAGGATTAGACCTAGGGTTAGGGTTATGTTGAGGGCTAGGGTTAGAGAGACGGTTAAGGTCAGGATTGGACCTCGGGTTAGGGTTTTGTTGAGGGCTAGAGTTAGAGAGACTGTTAGGGTTAGGATTGGACCTAGGGTTAGAGTTATGTTGAGGGCTAGGTTTAGAGCGACGGTTAGGGTTAGGATTGGACCTAGGGTTATGGTTATGTTGAGGGCTAGGGTTAGAGAGACAGTTAGGGTTAGGATTGGACCTAGGGTTAGGGTTATGTTGAGGGCTAGGGTTAGAGAGACGGTTAGGGTTACTATTGGACCTAGGGTTAGGGTTATGTTGAGGGCTAGGGTTAGAGAGACGGTTAGGGTTAGGATTGGACCCAGGGTTAGGGTTATGTTGAGGGCTATGGTTAGAGAGACGGTTAGGGTGATGATTGGACCTAGGGTTAGGGTTATGTTGAGGGCTATGGTTAGAGACGGTTAGGGTTAGGACTGGACCTAGGGTTAGGGTTATGTTGAGGGATAGGATTAGAGAGACGGTTAGGGTTAGGATTGGACCTAGGGTTAGGGTTATGCTGAGGGCTAGGGTTAGAGAGACGGTTAGGGTTAGGATTGGACATAGGGTTAGGGTTATGTTGAGGGCTAGGGTTAGGGAGGCGGTTAGGGTTAGGATTGGACCTAGGGTTAGGGTTATGTGGAGATCTAGGGTAGAGAGGCGGTTAGGGTTAGGATTGGACCTAGGGCTAGTTTTAGTTTCACGGCTAGGTTTAGAGAGACGGTTAGGGTTAGGATTGGACCTAGGGTTAGGGTTACGTTGAGGCCTAGGGTTAGAGAGACTGTTAGGGTGAGGATTGAACCTAGTGTTAGGGTTATGTTGAGGGCTAGGGTTAGAGAGAAGGTTAGGGTTACGATTGGACCTAGGGTTAGCCTTATGTTGAGTGCTAGCGTTAGAGAGACGGTTAGGGTGAGGATTGGACCTAGGTTTAGGGTTATGTTGAGGGCCAGGGTTAGAGACACGGTTAGGGTCAGGATTGGACCTAGGGTTAAGGTTACGTTGAGGGCTAGGGTTAGAGAGACGGTTAGGGTTAGGATTGGACCTAGGATTAGGGTTATGATGAGGGCTCGGGTTAGAGAGACGTTTAGGATTAGGATTGGACCTAGGGTTAGGGTTATGTTGAGGACTAGGGTTAGAGAGACGTTTAGGGTTAGGATTGGACCTAGGGTTAGGGTTATGTTGAGGGCTAGCTCTAGAGAGACGGTTAGGGTTAGGATTGGACCTAGGGTTAGGGTTATGTTGAGGGCTAGGGTTAGAGAGACGGTTAGGGTTAGGATTGGACCTAGGGTTAGGGTTATGTTGAGGGCTAGGGTTAGAGAGACGGTTAGGGTTGGGATTGGACCTAGGGTTAGGGTTATGTTGAGGGCTAGGGTTAGAGAGACGGTTAGTGTTAGGATTGGAGCTAGGTTTAGGGTTATGTTGAGGGCTAGTGTTAGACGGTTAGGGTTAGGTTTGGACCTAGGGTTAGGGTTATGTTGAGGGCTGGGGTTAGAGAGACGGTTAGGGTTAGGATTGGACCTAGGGTTAGGGTTATGTTGAGGGCTCGGGTTAGAGAGACGTTTAGGGTTAGGATTGGACCTAGGGTTAGGGTTATGTTGAGGGATAGGCTTAGAGAGACGGTTAGGGTTAGGATTGGACCTAGGACTAGGGTTAGGTTGAGGGCTAAGGTTAGAAAGACGGTTAGGGTTAGGATTGGACCTAGGGTTAGCGTTATGTTGAGTGCTAGGGTTAGAGAGACGGTTAGGGTGAGGATTCGACCTAGGGTTAGTGTTATGTTGAGGGCTAGGGTTAGAGACACGGTTAGGGTTAGGATTGGACCTAGGGTTAGAGTTATGTTGAGCGCTAGGTTTAGAGACACGGTTAGGGTTAGGATTGGACCTAGGATTAGGGTTATGTTGAGGGCTCGGTTTAGAGAGACGTTTAGGATTAGGATTGGACCTAGGGTTAGGGTTATGTTGAGGGCTAGGGTTAGAGAGACGGTTAGGTTTAGGATTGGACCTAGGGTTAGGGTTATGTTGAGGGCTAGGGTTAGAGAGACGGTTAGGGTTAGGATTGGACCTAGGGTTAGGGTTATGTTGAGGGTTAGGGTTAGAGTGTCGGTTACGGTTAGGATTGGACCTAGGGTTAGGGTTATGTTGAGGGCTAGGGTTAGAGAGACGGTTAGGGTTAGGATTCGACCTAGGGTTAGGGTTATGTTGAGGGCTAGGGTTAGAGAGATGATTAGGGTTAGCATTGGACCTAGGGTTATGGTTAGGTTGAGGGCTAGGGTTAGAGAGACAGTTAGGATGAGGATTGGACCTAGGGTTAGGGTTAGGTTGAGGGCTACGGTTAGAGAGACGGTTAGAGTTAGGATTGGACCTACGGTTACGGTTATGTTTAGGGCTAGAGTTAGAGAGACGGTTAGGGTTAGGATTGGACCTAGAGTTAGTGTTAAGTTGAGGACTAGGGTTAGAGAGACGGTTAGGGTTAGGATTGGACCTAGGGTTAGGGTTATGTTGAGGGCTAGGGTTAGAGAGGCGGTTAGGGTTAGGATTGGACCTAGGGTTAGGGTTATGTTGAGGGCTCGGGTTAGAGAGGCGGTTAGGGTTAGGATTGGACCTAGGGTTAGGGTTATGTTGAGGGCTAGGCTTAGAGAGACGGTTAGTGTTAGTATTGGAGCTAGGGTTTGGGTTAAGTTGAGGGCTAGTGTTAGACGGTTAGGGTTAGGTTTGGACCTAGGGTTAGGGTTATGTTGAGGGCTGGGGTTAGAGAGACGGTTAGGGTTAGGATCGGACCTAGGGTTAGGGTTATGTTGAGGGCTCGGGTTAGAGAGACGTTTTGGGTTAGGATTGGACCTAGGGTTAGGGTTAGGTTGAGAGCTAGGGTTAGAGAGACGGTTAGGGTTACGATTGGACCTAGGGTTAGGGTTATGTTGAGGGCTAGGGTTAGAGAGACGGTTAGGGTTAGGATTGGTCCTAGGGTTAGGGTTATGCTGATGGCTAGGGTTAGAGAGACGGTTAGGGTTAGGATTGGACCTAGGGTTAGGGTTATGCTGATGGCTAGGGTTAGAGAGACGGTTAGGGTTAGGATTGGACCTAGGGTTAGGGTTATGTGGAGGGCTAGGGTTAGTGATGCGGTTAGGGTTAGGATTGGACCTAGGGTTAGGGTTTAGTGGAGGGCTAGGTTTAGAGAGGCGGTTAGGGTTAGGATTGGCCCTAGGGCTAGGGTTAGGTGGAGGGCTAGGGTTAGAGAGACGGTTAGGGTTAGGATTGGACCTAGGGTTAGGGTTATGTTGAGGGCTAGGGTTAGAGAGACGGTTAGGGTGAGGATTGGACCTAGGGTTAGGGTTATGTTGAGGGCTAGGGTTCGGAGACGGTTAGGGTTAGGATTGGACCTAGGGTTAGGGTTATGTTGAGGGCTAGGGTTAGAGAGACGGTTAGGGTTAGGATTGGACCTAGGGCTAGGGTTAGGTTGAGGGCTAGGGTTAGAGAGACGGTTAGGGTTAGGATTGACCTAGGGTTAGGGTTATGTTGAGGGTTAGGGTTAGAGAGACGGTTAGGGTTCGGATTGGACCTAGGGTTAGGGTTATGTTGAGGGCTAGGGTTAGAGAGACGGTTAGGGTTAGGATTGGACCTAGGGTTAGAGGTATGTTGAGGACTAGGGTTAGAGAGACGGTTAGGGTGAGGATTGGACCTAGGGTTACGGTTATGTTGAGGGCTAGGGTTAGAGAGACGGTTAGGGTTAGGATTGGACCTAGGGTTAGAGTTATGTTGAGGGCTAGGGTTAGAGAGAGGGTTAGGGTTAGGATTGGACCTAGGGTTAGGGTTATGTTGAGGGCTCGGGTTAGAGAGACGTTTATAGTTAGGATTGGACCTAGGGTTAGCGTTATGTTGAGTGCTAGGGTTAGAGAAACGGTTAGGGTGAGGATTGGACCTAGGGTTAGGGTTATGTTGAGGGCTAGGGTTAGAGACACGGTTAGGGTCAGGATTGGACCTCGGGTTAGAGTTATGTTGAGAGCTAGGGTTAGAGACACGGTTAGGGTTAGGATTGGACCTAGGAATAGGGTTATGTTGAGGACTAGGGTTAGAGAGACGGTTAGGGTTAGGAGTGGACCTCGGGTTAGGGTTTTGTTGAGGGCTAGAGTTAGAGAGACTCTTAGGGTTAGGATTGGACCTAGGGTTAGAGTTATGTTGAGGGCTTGGTTTAGAGAGACGGTTAGGGTTAGGATTGGACTTAGTGTTAGGGTTATGTTGAGGGCTAGGGTTAGAGAGACGGTTAGGGTTAGGAATGGACCTAGGGTTAGGGTTATGTTGAGGGCTAAGGTTAGAGAGGCGGTTAGGGTTAGGATTGGACCTCGGGTTAGGTTTATGTTGAGGGCTAGGCTTAGAGAGACGGTTAGGGTTAGGATTGGACCTAGGGTTAGGGTTATGTTAAGGGCTCGGGTTAGAGAGACGGTTACGGTTAGGATTGGACCTAAGGTTAGGGTTATGTTGAGGGCTCGGGTTAGAGAGGCGGTTAGGGTTAGGATTGGACCTAGGGTTAGGGTTATGTTGAGGGCTAGGCTTAGAGAGACGGTTAGTGTTAGGATTGGAGCTAGGGTTAGGGTTATGTTGAGGGCTAGTGTTAGACGGTTAGGGTTAGGTTTGGACCTAGGGTTAGGGTTATGTTGAGGGCTGGGGTTAGAGAGACGGTTAGGGTTAGGATTGGACCTAGGGTTAGGGTTATGTTGAGGGCTCGGGTTAGAGAGACGTTTAGGGTTAGGATTGGACCTAGGGTTAGGGTTATGTTGAGGGATAGGCTTAGAGAGACGGTTAGGGTTAGGATTGTACATAGGACTAGGGTTAGGTTGAGGGCTAGTGTTAGAAAGACGGTTAGGGTTAGGATTGGACCTAGGGTTAGCGTTATGTTGAGTGCTAGGGTTAGAGAGACGGTTAGGGTGAGGATTCGACCTAGGGTTAGTGTTATGTTGAGGGCTAGGGTTAGAGACACGGTTAGGGTCAGGATTGGACCTAGGGTTAGAGTTCTGTTGAGCGCTAGGGTTAGAGACACGGTTAGGGTTAGGATTGGACCTAGGATTAGGGTTATGATGAGGGCTCGGGTTAGAGAGACGTTTAGGATTAGGATTGGACCTAGGGTTAGGGTTATGTTGAGGGCTAGGGTTAGAGAGACGGTTAGGTTTAGGATTGGACCTAGGGTTAGGGTTATGTTGAGGGCTAGAGTTAGAGAGACGGTTAGGGTTAGGATTGGACCTAGGGTTAGGGTTATGTTGAGGGCTAGGGTTAGAGAGACGTTTAGGGTTAGGATTTGACCTAGGGTTAGGGTTATGTTTAGGGCTAGGGTTAAATAGACGATTAGTGTTAGGGCTGGACGTAGGGTTAGGGTTATGTTCAGGGCTAGGGTTAGAGAGACGACTAGGGTTAGGATTAGAGCTAGGGTTAGGATTAAGTTGAGGGCTAGGGTTAGGTAGATGATTAGGGTTAGGATTGGACCTCGGGTTAGGGTTAGGTTGAGGGCTAGGGTTAGAGAGACGGTTCGGGTTCGAATTGGACCTAGGGTTAGGGTTATGTTGAGGGCTAGGGTAATAGAGACGGTTCAGGTTAGGATTGGACCTAGGGTTAGGGTTATGTTGAGGGCTAGGGTTAGAGAGATGGTTCGGGTTAGGATTGGACCAAGGGTTAGGGTTATGCTGAGGGCTAGGGTTAGAGAGAAGGATAGGTTTAGGATTGGACCTAGGGTTAGGGTTATATTGAGGGCTAGGGTTAGAGAGACTATTAGGGTTAGGATTGGAGCTAGAGTTAGGTTTATGTTTAGGGCAAGGGTTAGATACACTATTAGGGGTAGGGTTGGACCTAGGGTTATGGTTATGTTGAGGGATAGGGTTAGGTAGACGATTAGGGTGAGGATTGGACCTAGGGTTAGGGTTATGTTGAGGGCCAAGGTTAGAGAGAAGATTAGGGTTAGGGTTGGAGGTAGGGTTAGGGTTATATTGAGGGCTAGGGTTAGAGAGATGTTTAAGGTTGGGATTGAGCCTAGGGTTAGGGTTAGGTTGAGGGCTAGGGTTAGAGAGACGGTTCGGGTTAGGATTGGACGTAGGGTTAGGGTTATGCTTAGGGCTAGGGTTAGATAGACGATTACTGTTAGGATTGGACCTAGGGTTACGGTTATGTTGAGGTTTGGGTTACAGAGACGATTAGGGTTAGCATTGGAGCTAGGCTTAGGGTTATGTTGAGGGCTAGGGTTAGATAGACTATTAGGGTTAGGACTGGACCTAGGGTTAAGGTTATGTTGAGGGCTAGCGTCATAGAGGCGGTTCGGGTTAGGAGTGGACCTAGGGTTACCTTTATGTTTAGGGCTGGGGTTAGATAGACGATTAGGGTTAAGATTGGACCTAGGGTTACGGTTATGATGAGGGCTAGGGTTAGAAAGAAAGTTCGGGTTAGGATTGGACCTAGGGTTAGGTTATGTTGAGGACTACGGTTAGAGATACGATTAGGATAGGATTGGAGCTAGGGTTAGGGTTATGTTGAGGGCTAGGATTAGGTAGACTATTAGGGTTAGGATTGGACCTAGGGATAGAGTTATGTTGAGGGCTAGGGTTAGAGAGTCAGTTCGGGTTAGGATTGGACCTAGGGTTAAGGTTATGTTGAGCGCCAGGTTTGGAGAGATGATTAGGGTTAGGATTTGACCTAGGGTTAGGGTTAGGTTGAGGGACAGGGTTAGAGAGAAGATTACCGTCAGAATTGTAGGTAGGGTTAGGGTTATGTTGAGGACTGGGGTTAGGTAGACTATTAGGGTTATGTTTGGACCTAGGGTTAGGGTTATGCTGAGGGCTAGGGTTAGAGAGACGGTTTGGGTTAGGATTGGACCTAGGGTTAGGGTTATGTTGAGGGCTAGGGTTAGAGAGACGGTTCAGGTTAGGATTGGACCTAGGGTTAGGGTTGTGTTTAGTGCTAGGGTTAGATACACTATTAGGGTTAGGATTGGACCTAAGGTTAAATTTATGTTGAGGGCTAGAGTTAGAGATACGGTTCAGGTTATGATTGGACTTAGGGTTAGGGTTATGTTGAGGGCTAAGTTTAGAGAGACGGTTCCGGTTAGGATTTGACCAAGGGATAAGGTTATGTTGAGGGCTACGTTTAGAGAGACGGTTAGGGTTAGGATTGGACCTAGGGTTAGGGTTATGTTGAGGGCTAGGGTTAGAGAGGCGGTTAGGGTTAGGATTGGACCTAGGGTTAGGGTTATGTGGAGGGCTAGGGTTAGAGAGGCGGTTAGGGTTAGGATTGGACCTAGGGATAGGGTTAGGTTGAGGGCTAGGGTTAGAGAGACGGTTAGGGTTAGGATTGGACCTAGGGTTAGGGTTATGTTGAGGGGTAGGGTTAGAGAGACGGTTAGGGTGAGGATTGGACCTAGGGTTAGCGTTATGTTGAGGGCTAGGGATAGGAGACGGTTAGGGGTAGTATTGGACCTAGGGTTAGGGTTATGTTGAGGGCTAGGGTTAGAGAGACGGTTAGGGTTAGGATTGGACCTAGGGTTAGGGTTATGTTGAGGATAGGGTTAGAGAG
Organism: Miniopterus schreibersii; assembly: GCF_964146895.1. Classification (NCBI taxonomy): domain Eukaryota; kingdom Metazoa; phylum Chordata; class Mammalia; order Chiroptera; family Miniopteridae; genus Miniopterus; species Miniopterus schreibersii. Next base: position 80,052 of record NW_027669798.1, on the reverse strand, counting down.
AAGGTTAGGGTTAGGATTGGACATAGGGTTAGGGGTATGTTGAGGGCTAGGGTTAGAGAGACGGTTTAGGTTAGGATTGGACCTCGGGTTAGGGTTTTGTTGAGGGGTAGGGTTAGAGAGTCGGTTACGGTTATGATGGGACCTAGGGATAGGGTTATGTTGAGGGCTAGGGTTAGAGAGACGGTTAGGGTTAGCATTGGACCTAGGGTTAGGGTTATGTTGACGGCTACGGTTAGAGAGACAGTTAGGGTTAGGATTGGACCTAGGGTTAGGGTTATGTTAAGGGCTAGGGTTAGAGAGATCGTTAGGGTTAGCATTGGACCTAGGGTTAAGATTAGGTTGAGGGCTAGGTTTAGAGAGACGGTTAGGGTTAGGATTAGACCTAGGGTTAGGGTTATGTTGAGGGCTAGGGTTAGAGAGACGGTTAGGGTTAGGATTGGACCTCGGGTTAGGGTTTTGTTGAGGGCTAGAGTTAGAGAGACTGTTAGGGTTAGGATTGGACCTAGGGTTAGAGTTATGATGAGGGCTAGGGTTAGAGAGACGGTTAGGGTTAGGATTGGACCTAGGGTTAGGCTTATGTTGAGGGCTAGGGTTAGAGAGGCGGTTAGGGTTAGGATTGGACCTAGGGTTAGGTTTATGTTGAGGGCTAGTCTTACAGAGACGGTTAAGGTTAGGATTGGACCTAGGGTTAGGGTTATGTTGAGGGCTAGGGTTAGAGAGACGGTTAGGTTTAGGATTGGTCCTCGGGTTAGGGTTATGTTGAGGGCTCGGGTTAGAGAGACGTTTAGGGTTAGGATAGGACCTAGGGTTAGGGTTATGTTGAGGGCTAGGGTTAGAGAGACGGTTACGGTTAGGATTGGACCTAGGGTTAGGGTTGTGTTGAGGGCTCGGGTTAGAGAGGCGGTTAGGGTTAGGATTGGACCTAGGGTTAGGGTTATGTTGAGGGCTAGGCTTAGAGAGACGGTTAGGGTTAGGATTGGACCTAGGGTTAGGGTTATGTTGAGGGCTAGGGTTAGAGAGACGGTTAGGATTAGGATTGGACCTAGGGTTAGGGTTATGTTGAGGGCTAGGGTTAGAGAGACGGTTAGGGTTAGGATTCGACCTAGGGTTAGGGTAGATTGAAGGCTAAGGTTAAGAGACGGTTAGGGTTACGATTGGACCTAGGGTTAGGGTTATGTTGAGGGCTAGGGTTAGAGAGACGGTTAGGGTTAGGATTGGACCTAGGGTTAGGGTTATGTTTCGGGCTAGGGTTAGAGAGACGGTTAGGGTTAGGATTGGACCCAGGGTTAGGGTTATGTTGAGGGCTAGGGTTAGAGAGTCGGTTACGGTTAGGATGGGACCTAGGGTTAGGGTTATGTTGAGGGCTAGGGTTAGAAAGACGGTTAGGGTTAGCATTGGACCTAGGGTTAGGGTTATGTTGACGGCTACGGTTAGACAGACAGTTAGGGTTAGGATTGGACCTAGGGTTAGGGTTATGTTAAGGGCTAGGGTTAGAGACATCGTTAGGGTTAGGATTGGACCTAGGGTTAGGGTTAGGTTGAGGGCTACGGTTAGAGAGACGGTTAGGGTTAGGATTGGACCTAGGGTTAGGGTTATGTTGAGGGCTAGAGTTAGAGAGACGGTTAGGGTTAGGATTGGACCTAGGGTTAGTGTTATGTTGTGGACTAGGGTTAGAGAGACGGTTAGTGTTAGGATTGGACCTAGGGTTAGGGTTATGTTGAGGGCTAGGTTTAGAGAGACGGTTAGGGTTAGGATTAGACCTAGGGTTAGGGTTATGTTGAGGGCTAGGGTTAGAGAGACGGTTAAGGTCAGGATTGGACCTCGGGTTAGGGTTTTGTTGAGGGCTAGAGTTAGAGAGACTGTTAGGGTTAGGATTGGACCTAGGGTTAGAGTTCTGTTGAGGGCTAGGTTTAGAGCGACGGTTAGGGTTAGGATTGGACCTAGGGTTATGGTTATGTTGAGGGCTAGGGTTAGAGAGACGGTTAGGGTTAGGATTGGACCTAGGGTTCGGGTTATGTTGAGGGCTAGGGTTAGAGAGGCGGTTAGGGTTAGGATTGGACCTAGGGTTAGGTTTATGTTGAGGGCTAGTCTTAGAGAGACGGTTACGGTTACGATTGGACCTAGGGTTAGGGTTGTGTTGAGGTCTTGGGTTAGAGAGACGGTTACGGTTAGGATTGGACCTAGGTTTAGGGTTATGTTGAGGGCTAGGCTTAGAGACGGTTAGGGTTAGGATTGGACATAGGGTTAGGGTTATGTTGAGGGCTAGGGTTAGAGAGACGGTTAGGATTAGGATTGGACCTAGGGTTAGGGTTACGTTGAGGGCTAGGGTTAGAGAGACGGTTAGGGTTAGGATTCGACCTAGGGTTAGGGTGGATTGAAGGCTAAGGTTAGAGAGACGGTTAGGGTTACGATTGGACCTAGGGTTAGGGTTATGTTGAGGGCTAGGGTTAGAGAGACGGTTAGGGTTACGATTGGACCTAGGGTTAGGGTTATGTTGAGGGCTAGGGTTAGAGAGACGGTTAGGGTTAGGATTGGACCCAGGGTTAGGGTTATGTTGAGGGCTATGGTTAGAGAGACGGTTAGGGTGATGATTGGACCTAGGGTTAGGGTTATGTTGAGGGCTATGGTTAGAGACGGTTAGGGTTAGGACTGGACCTAGGGTTAGGGTTATGTTGAGGGATAGGATTAGAGAGACGGTTAGGGTTAGGATTGGACCTAGGGTTAGGGTTATGCTGAGGGCTAGGGTTAGAGAGACGGTTAGGGTTAGGATTGGACATAGGGTTAGGGTTATGTTGAGGGCTAGGGTTAGGGAGGCGGTTAGGGTTAGGATTGGACCTAGGGTTAGGGTTATGTGGAGATCTAGGGTAGACAGGCGGTTAGGGTTAGGATTGGACCTAGGGCTAGGTTTAGTTTCACGGCTAGGTTTAGAGAGACGGTTAGGGTTAGGATTGGACCTAGGGTTAGGGTTACGTTGAGGCCTAGGGTTAGAGAGACTGTTAGGGTGAGGATTGAACCTAGGGTTAGGGTTATGTTGAGGGCTAGGGTTAGAGAGAAGGTTAGGGTTACGATTGGACCTAGGGTTAGCCTTATGTTGAGTGCTAGCGTTAGAGAGACGGTTAGGGTGAGGATTGGACCTAGGTTTAGGGTTATGTTGAGGGCCAGTGTTAGAGACACGGTTAGGGTCAGGATTGGACCTAGGGTTAAGGTTACGTTGAGGGCTAGGGTTAGAGAGACGGTTAGGGTTAGGATTGGACCTAGGATTAGGGTTATGATGAGGGCTCGGGTTAGAGAGACGTTTAGGATTAGGATTGGACCTATGGTTAGGGTTATGTTGAGGACTAGGGTTAGAGAGACGTTTAGGGTTAGGATTGGACCTAGGGTTAGGGTTATGTTGAGGGCTAGCTCTAGAGAGACGGTTAGGGTTAGGATTGGACCTAGGGTTAGGGTTATGTTGAGGGCTAGGGTTAGAGAGACGGTTAGGGTTAGGATTGGACCTAGGGTTAGGGTTATGTTGAGGGCTAGGGTTAGAGAGACGGTTAGGGTTGGGATTGGACCTAGGGTTAGGGTTATGTTGAGGGCTAGGGTGAAAGAGACGGTTAGTGTTAGGATTGGAGCTAGGTTTAGGTTTATGTTGAGGGCTAGTGTTAGACGGTTAGGGTTAGGTTTGGACCTAGGGTTAGGGTTATGTTGAGGGCTGAGGTTAGAGAGACGGTTAGGGTTAGGATTGGACCTAGGGTTAGGGTTATGTTGAGGGCTCGGGTTAGAGAGACGTTTAGGGTTAGGATTGGACCTAGGGTTAGGGTTATGTTGAGGGATAGGCTTAGAGAGACGGTTAGGGTTAGGATTGGACCTAGGACTAGGGTTAGGTTGAGGGCTAGGGTTAGAAAGACGGTTAGGGTTAGGATTGGACCTAGGGTTAGCGTTATGTTGAGTGCTAGGGTTAGAGAGACGGTTAGGGTGAGGATTCGACCTAGGGTTAGTGTTATGTTGAGGGCTAGGGTTAGAGACACGGTTAGGGTTAGGATTGGACCTAGGGTTAGAGTTATGTTGAGCGCTAGGTTTAGAGACACGGTTAGGGTTAGGATTGGACCTAGGATTAGGGTTATGATGAGGGCTCGGGTTAGAGAGACGTTTAGGATTAGGATTGGACATAGGGTTAGGGTTATGTTGAGGGCTAGGGTTAGAGAGAGGGTTAGGTTTAGGATTGGACCTAGGGTTAGGGTTATGTTGAGGGCTAGGGTTAGAGAGACGGTTAGGGTTAGGATTGGACCTAGGGTTAGGGTTATGTTGAGGGTTAGGGTTAGAGTGTCGGTTACGGTTAGGATTGGACCTAGGGTTAGGGTTATGTTGAGGGCTAGGGTTAGAGAGACGGTTAGGGTTAGGATTCGACCTAGGGTTAGGGTTATGTTGAGGGCTAGGGTTAGAGAGATGATTAGGGTTAGCATTGGACGTAGGGTTATGGTTAGGTTGAGGGCTAGGGTTAGAGAGACAGTTAGGATGAGGATTGGACCTAGGGTTAGGGTTAGGTTGAGGGCTACGGTTAGAGAGACGGTTAGAGTTAGGATTGGACCTACGGTTACGGTTATGTTGAGGGCTAGAGTTAGAGAGACGGTTAGGGTTAGGATTGGACCTAGGGTTAGTGTTAAGTTGAGGACTAGGGTTAGAGAGACGGTTAGGGTTAGGATTGGACCTAGGGTTAGGGTTATGTTGAGGGCTAGGGTTAGAGAGACAGTTAGGGTTAGGATTGGACCTAGGGTTAGGTTTATGTTGAGGGCTAGGCTTAGAGAGACGGTTACGGTTAGGATTGGACCTAGGGTTAGGGTTATGTTGAGGGCTCGGGTTAGAGAGATGTTTAGGTTTAGGATTGGACCTAGGGTTAGGGTTATGTTGAGGACTAGGGTTAGAGAGACGGTTACGGTTAGGATTGGACCTAGGGTTAGGGTTATGTTGAGGGCTCGGGTTAGAGAGGCGGTTAGGGTTAGGATTGGACCTAGGGTTAGGGTTATGTTGAGGGCTAGGCTTAGAGAGACGGTTAGTGTTAGTATTGGAGCTAGGGTTTGGGTTATGTTGAGGGCTAGTTGTAGACGGTTAGGGTTAGGTTTGGACCTAGGGTTAGGGTTATGTTGAGGGATGGGGTTAGAGAGACTGTTAGGGTTAGGATTGGACCTAGGGTTAGGGTTATGTTGAGGGCTCGGGTTAGAGAGACGTTTTGGGTTAGGATTGGACCTAGGGTTAGGGTTAGGTTGAGAGCTAGGGTTAGAGAGACGGTTTGGGTTACGATTGGACCTAGGGTTAGGGTTATGTTGAGGGCTAGGGTTAGAGAGAAAGTTAGGGTTAGGATTGGTCCTAGGGTTAGGGTTATGCTGATGGCTAGGGTTAGAGAGACGGTTAGGGTTAGGATTGGACCTACGGTTAGGGTTATGCTGATGGCTAGGGTTAGAGAGACGGTTAGGGTTAGGATTGGACCTAGGGTTAGGGTTATGTGGAGGGCTAGGGTTAGTGATGCGGTTAGGGTTAGGATTGGACCTAGGGTTAGGGTTTAGTGGAGGGCTAGGTTTAGAGAGGCGGTTAGGGTTAGGATTGGCCCTAGGGCTAGGGTTAGGTGGAGGGCTAGGGTTAGAGAGACGGTTAGGGTTAGGATTGGACCTAGGGTTAGGGTTATGTTGAGGGCTAGGTTTAGAGAGACGGTTAGGGTGAGGATTGGACCTAGGGTTAGGGTTATGTTGAGGGCTAGGGTTCAGAGACGGTTAGGGTTAGGATTGGACCTAGGGTTAGGGTTATGTTGAGGGCTAGGGTTAGAGAGACGTTTAGGGTTAGGATTGGACCTAGGGCTAGGGTTAGGTTGAGGGCTAGGGTTAGAGAGACGGTTAGGGTTAGGATTGGACCTAGGGTTAGGGTTATGTTGAGGGCTAAGGTTAGAGAGGCGGTTAGGGTTAGGATTGGACCTCGAGTTAGGTTTATGTTGAGGGCTAGGCTTAGAGAGACGGTTAGGGTTAGGATTGGACCTAGGGTTAGGGTTATGTTAAGGGCTCGGGTTAGAGAGACGGTTACGGTTAGGATTGGACCTAAGGTTAGGGTTATGTTGAGGGCTCGGGTTAGAGAGGCGGTTAGGGTTAGGATTGGACCTAGGGTTAGGGTTATGTTGAGGGCTAGGCTTAGAGAGACGGTTAGTGTTAGGATTGGAGCTAGGGTTAGGGTTATGTTGAGGGCTAGTGTTAGAAAGACGGTTAGGGTTAGGATTGGACCTAGGGTTAGCGTTATGTTGAGTGCTAGGGTTAGAGAGACGGTTAGGGTGAGGATTCGACCTAGGGTTAGTGTTATGTTGAGGGCTAGGGTTAGAGACACGGTTAGGGTCAGGATTGGACCTAGGGTTAGAGTTATGTTGAGGGTTAGGGTTAGAGTGTCGGTTAGGGTTAGGATTGGACCTAGAGTTAGGGTAATGTTGAGGATAGATTCAGAGAGAAGGTTACGGTTAGGATTGGACCTAGGGTTAGGGTTATGTTGAGGGCTAGGGTTAGAGAGACGTTTAGGGTTAGGATTTGACCTAGGGTTAGGGTTATGTTGAGGGTTAGGGTTAGAGTGTCGGTTACGGTTAGGATTGGACCTAGGGTTAGGGTTATGTTGAGGGCTAGGGTTAGAGAGACGGTTAGGGTTAGGATTCGACCTAGGGCTAGGGTTATGTTGAGGGCTAGGGTTAGAGAGATGATTAGGGTTAGCATTGGACCTAGGGTTAAGGTTAGGTTGAGGGCTAGGGTTAGAGAGACAGTTAGGATGAGGATTGGACCTAGGGTTAGGGTTAGGTTGAGGGCTACGGTTAGAGAGACGGTTAGGGTTAGGATTGGACCTACGGTTACGGTTATGTTGAGGGCTAGAGTTAGAGAGACGGTTAGGGTTAGGATTGGACCTAGGGTTAGTGTTAAGATGAGGACTAGGGTTAGAGAGACGGTTAGGGTTAGGATTGGACCTAGGGTTAGGGTTATGTTGAGGGCTAGGTTAGAGAGACAGTTAGGGTTAGGATTGGACCTAGGGTTAGGGTTATGTTGAGGGCTAGGGTTGGAGAGACGGTTAGGGTTAGGATTGGACCTCGGGTTAGGTTTATGTTGAGGGCTAGGCTTAGAGAGACGGTTACGGTTAGGATTGGACCTAGGGTTAGGGTTATGTTGAGGGCTCGGGTTAGAGAGACGTTTAGGGGTAGGATTGGACCTAGGGTTAGGGTTATGTTGAGGACTAGGGTTAGAGAGACGGTTACGGTTAGGATTGGACCTAGGGTTAGGGTTATGTTGAGGGCTAGGGTTAGAGAGACGGTTAGGGTTAGGATTGGACCTCGGGTTAGGTTTATGTTGAGGGCTAGGCTTAGAGAGACGGTTACGGTTAGGATTGGACCTAGGGTTAGGGTTATGTTGAGGGCTAGGCTTAGAGAGACGGTTAGTGTTAGTATTGGAGCTAGGGTTTGGGTTATGTTGAGGGCTAGTGTTAGACGGTTAGGGTTAGGTTTGGACCTAGGGTTAGGGTTATGTTGAGGGCTGGGGTTAGAGAGACGGTTAGGGTTAGGATTGGACCTAGGGTTAGGGTTATGTTGAGGGCTCGGGTTAGAGAGACGTTTTGGGTTAGGATTGGACCTAGGGTTAGGGTTAGGTTGAGAGCTAGGGTTAGAGAGACGGTTAGGGTTACGATTGGACCTAGGGTTAGGGTTATGTTGAGGGCTAGGGTTAGAGAGACGGTTAGGGTTAGGATTGGTCCTAGGGTTAGGGTTATGCTGATGGATAGGGTTAGAGAGACGGTTAGGGTTAGGATTGGACCTAGGGTTAGGGTTATGCTGATGGCTAGGGTTATAGAGACGGTTAGGGTTAGGATTGGACCTAGGGTTAGGGTTATGTGGAGGGCTAGGGTTAGTGAGGCGGTTAGGGTTAGGATTGGACCTAGGGTTAGGGTTTAGTGGAGGGCTAGGTTTAGAGAGGCGGTTAGTGTTAGGATTGGCCCTAGGGCTAGGGTTAGGTGGAGGGCTAGGGTTAGAGAGACGGTTAGGGTTAGGATTGGACCTAGGGTTAGGGTTATGTTGAGGGCTAGGGTTAGAGAGACGGTTAGGGTGAGGATTGGACCTAGGGTTAGGGTTATGTTGAGGGCTAGTGTTAGAGAGACGGTTAGGGTTAGGATTGGACCTAGGGCTAGGGTTAGATTGAGGGCTAGGGTTAGAGAGACGGTTAGGGTTAGGATTGACCTAGGGTTAGGGTTATGTTGAGGGTTAGGGTTAGAGAGACGGTTAGGGTTCGGATTGGACCTAGGGTTAGGGTTATGTTGAGGGCTAGGGTTAGAGAGACGGTTAGGGTTAGGATTGGACCTAGGGTTAGAGCTATGTTGAGGGCTAGGGTTAGAGAGACGGTTAGGGTGAGGATTGGACCTAGGGTTACGGTTATGTTGAGGGCTAGGGTTAGAGAGACGGTTAGGGTTAGGATTGGACCTAGGGTTAGAGTTATGTTGAGGGCTAGGGTTAGAGAGAGGGTTAGGGTTAGGATAGGACCTAGGGTTAGGGTTATGTTGAGGGCTCGGGTTAGAGAGACGTTTAGAGTTAGGATTGGACCTAGGGTTAGCGTTATGTTGAGTGCTAGGGTTAGAGAAACGGTTAGGGTGAGAATTGGACCTAGGGTTAGGGTTATGTTGAGGGCTAGGGTTAGAGAGACGGTTAGGGTGAGGATTGGACCTACGGCTAGGGTTAGGTTGAGGGCTAGGGTTAGAGAGACGGTTAGGGTTAGGATTGAACCTAGGGTTAGGGTTACGTTGAGGGTTAGGGTTAGAGAGACGGTTAGGGTGAGGATTGGACCTAGGGTTAGGGTTATGTTGAGGGCTAGGGTTAGAAAGACGGTTAGGGTTAGGATTGGACCTACGGTTAGAGTTATGTTGAGGGCTAGGGTTAGAGAGACGGTTAGGGTGAGGATTGGACCTAGGGTTTAGGGTTATGTTGAGGGCTAGGGTTAGAGAGACGGTTTGGGTTAGGATTGGACCTAGGGTTAGAGTTATGTTGAGGACTAGGTTTAGAGAGACCGTTAGGGTTAGGATTGGACCTAGGGTTAGGGTTTGTTGGGGCTAGGGTTAGAGAAGCGGTTAGGGTTAGGATTGGACCTAGGGCTAGGTTTATGTTGAGGGCTAGGGTTAGAGAGACGGTTAGGGTTAGGATTGGACCTAGGGTTAGAGTTATGTTGAGGGCTATAGTTAGAGAGACGGTTAGGGTTAGGATTGGACCTAGGGTTAGGGTTATGTTGAGGACTACGTTTAGAGAGACGGTTAGGGTTAGCATTGGACCTAGGGTTAAGGTTATGTTGAGGGCTAGGGTTAGAGAGACGGTTAGGGTTAGGATTGGACCTAGGGTTAGGGTTATGTTGAGGGCTAGGGTTAGAGAGACAGTTAGGGTTAGGATTGGACCTAGGGTTAGGGTTATGTTGAAGGCTAGGGTTAGAGAGACGGTTAGGGATAGGATTGGACCTCGGGTTAGGGTTTTGTTGAGGGCCAGAGTTAGAGAGACTGTTAGGGTTAGGATTGGACCTAGGGTTAGAGTTATGTTGAGGGCTAGGTTTAGAGAGACGGTTAGGGTTACGATTGGACCTAGGGTTAGGGTTATGTTGAGGGCTAGGGTTAGAGAGACGGTTAGTGTTAGGATTGGACCTAGGGTTAGGGTTATGTTGAGGGCTAGGGTTAGAGAGGCGGTTAGGGTTAGGATTGGACCTAGGGTTAGGTTTATGTTGAGGGCTAGGCTTAGAGAGACGGTTAGGGTTAGGATTGGACCTAGGGTTAGGGTTATGTTGAGGGCTAGGGTTAGAGAGACGGTTAGGGTTAGGATTGGTCCTAGGGTTAGGGTTACGTTGAGGGCTCGGGTTAGAGAGACGTTTAGGGTTAGGATTGGACCTAGGGTTAGGGTTATGTTGAGGGCTAGGGTTAGAGAGACGGTTAGGGTTAGGATTGGACCTAGGGTTAGGGTTATCTTGAGGGCTAGTGTTAGAGAGACGGTTAGGGTTAGGATTGGACCTAGGGTTAGGGTTATTTTGAGGGCTAGGGTTAGAGAGACGGTTAGGGTTTTCGATTGGACTTAGGGTTAGGGTTATGTTGAGGGCTAGATTTAGAGAGACGGTTAGGGTTAGGATTGGACCTAGGGTTAGAGTTAGGTTGAGGGCTAGGTTTAGAGAGACGGTTAGGGTTAGGATTGGACCTAGGGTTAGGGTTATGTTGAGGGCTAGGGTTAGAGAGACGGTTAGGGTTAGGATTGGTCCTAGGGTTGGGTTATGCTGATGGCTAGGGTTAGAGAGACGGTTAGGGTTAGGATTGGACCTAGTGTTAGGGTTATGTGGAGGGCTAGGGTTAGAGAGGCGGTTAGGGTTAGGATTGGACCTAGGGTTAGGGTTATGTGGAGGGCTAGGGTTATAGAGGCGGTTAGGGTTAGGATTGGACCTAGGGCTAGGGTTATGTTGAGGTCTAGGGTTAGAGAGACGGTTAGCGTTAGGATTGGACCTAGGGTTAGGGTTATGTTGAGGGCTAGGGTTAGAGAGACGGTTAGGGTGAGGATTGGACCTAGGGCTAGGGTTAGGTTGAGGGCTAGGGTTAGCGAGAAGGTTAGGGTTAGGATTGAACCTAGGGTTAGGGTTACGTTGAGGGTTAGGGTTAGAGAGACGGTTAGGGTGAGGATTGGACCTAGGGTTAGGGTTATGTTGAGGGCTAGGGTTAGGGAGACGGTTAGGGTTAGGATTGGACCTACGGTTAGAGTTATGTTGAGGGCTAGGGTTAGAGAGGCGGTTAGGGTTAGGATTGGACCTAGGGTTAGGGTTATGTTGAGGGGTAGGCTTAGAGAGATGGTTAGGGTTAGGATTGGACCTAGGGTTAGGGTTATGTTGAGGGCTAGGGTTAGAGAGACAGTTAGGGTTAGGATTGGACCTAGGGTTAGGGTTATGTTGAAGGCTAGGGTTACAGAGACGGTTGGGCTAGGATTGGACCTAGGGTTAGGGTTATGTTGAGGGCTAGAGTTAGAGAGACAGTTAGGGTTAGGATTGGACCTAGGGTTAGGGTTATGTTGAAGGCTAGGGTTACAGAGACGGTTGGGCTAGGATTGGACCTAGGGTTAGGGTTATGTTGAGGGCTAGAGTTAGAGAGACAGTTAGGGTTAGGATTGGACCTCGGGTTAGGGTTTTGTTGAGGGCCAGAGTTAGAGAGACTGTTAGGGTTAGGATTGGACCTAGGGTTAGAGTTATGTTGAGGGCTAGGTTTAGAGAGACGGTTAGGGTTAGGATTGGACCTAGGGTTAGGGTTATGTTGAGGGCTAGGCTTAGAGAGACGGTTAGGGTTAGGATTGGACCTAGGGTTAGGGTTATGTTGAGGGCTAGGGTTAGAGAGACGGTTAGGGTTAGGATTGGACCTCGGGTTAGGTTTATGTTGAGGGCTAGGCTTAGAGAGACGGTTACGGTTAGCATTGGACCTAGGGTTAGGGTTATGTTGAGGGCTAGGCTTAGAGAGACGGTTAGTGTTAGTATTGGAGCTAGGGTTTGGGTTATGTTGAGGGCTAGTGTTAGACGGTTAGGGTTAGGTTTGGACCTAGGGTTAGGGTTATGTTGAGGACTGGGGTTAGAGAGACGGTTAGGGTTAGGATCGGACCTAGGGTTAGGGTTATGTTGAGGGCTCGGGTTAGAGAGACGTTTTGGGTTAGGATTGGACCTAGGGTTAGGGTTAGGTTGAGAGCTAGGGTTAGAGAGACGGTTAGGGTTACGATTGGACCTAGGGTTAGGGTTATGTTGAGGGCTAGGGTTAGAGAGACGGTTAGGGTTAGGATTGGTCCTAGGGTTAGGGTTATGCTGATGGCTAGGGTTAGAGAGACGGTTAGGGTTAGGATTGGACCTAGGGTTAGGGTTATGTGGAGGGCTAGGGTTAGTGAGGCGGTTAGGGTTAGGATTGGACCTAGGGTTAGGGTTTAGTGGAGGGCTAGGTTTAGAGAGGCGGTTAGTGTTAGGATTGGCCCTAGGGCTAGGGTTAGGTGGAGGGCTAGGGTTAGAGAGACGGTTAGGGTTAGGATTGGACCTAGGGTTAGGGTTATGTTGAGGGCTAGGGTTAGAGAGACGGTTAGGGTGAGGATTGGACCTAGGGTTAGGGTTATGTTGAGGTCTAGGGTTCGGAGACGGTTAGGGTTAGGATTGGACCTAGGGCTAGGGTTAGATTGAGGGCTAGGGTTAGAGAGACGGTTAGGGTTAGGATTGACCTAGGGTTAGGGTTATGTTGAGGGTTAGGGTTAGAGAGACGGTTAGGGTTCGGATTGGACCTAGGGTTAGGGTTATGTTGAGGGCTAGGGTTAGAGAGACGGTTAGGGTTAGGATTGGACCTAGGGTTAGAGCTATGTTGAGGGCTAGGGTTAGAGAGACGGTTAGGGTGAGGATTGGACCTAGGGTTACGGTTATGTTGAGGGCTAGGGTTAGAGAGACGGTTAGGGTTAGGATTGGACCTAGGGTTAGAGTTATGTTGAGGGCTAGGGTTAGAGAGAGGGTTAGGGTTAGGATAGGACCTAGGGTTAGGGTTATGTTGAGGGCTCGGGTTAGAGAGACGTTTAGAGTTAGGATTGGACCTAGGGTTAGCGTTATGTTGAGTGCTAGGGTTAGAGAAACGGTTAGGGTGAGGATTGGACCTAGGGTTAGGGTTATGTTGAGGGCTAGGGTTAGAGAGACGGTTAGGGTGAGGATTGGACCTACGGCTAGGGTTAGGTTGAGGGCTAGGGTTAGAGAGACGGTTAGGGTTAGGATTGAACCTAGGGTTAGGGTTACGTTGAGGGTTAGGGTTAGAGAGACGGTTAGGGTGAGGATTGGACCTAGGGTTAGGGTTATGTTGAGGGCTAGGGTTAGAAAGACGGTTAGGGTTAGGATTGGACCTACGGTTAGAGTTATGTGGAGGGCTAGGGTTAGAGAGACGGTTAGGGTGAGGATTGGACCTAGGGTTTAGGGTTATGTTGAGGGCTAGGGTTAGAGAGACGGTTTGGGTTAGGATTGGACCTAGGGTTAGAGTTATGTTGAGGACTAGGTTTAGAGAGACCGTTAGGGTTAGGATTGGACCTAGGGTTAGGGTTTGTTGGGGCTAGGGTTAGAGAAGCGGTTAGGGTTAGGATTGGACCTAGGGCTAGGTTTATGTTGAGGGCTAGGGTTAGAGAGACGGTTAGGGTTAGGATTGGACCTAGGGTTAGAGTTATGTTGAGGGCTATAGTTAGAGAGACGGTTAGGGTGAGGATTGGACTTAGGGTTAGGGTTATGTGGAGGTCTAGGGTTAGAGAGGCGGTTAGGGTTAGGATTGGACCTAGGGCTAGTGTTAGTTTCAGGGCTAGGGTTAGAGAGACGGTTAGGGTTAGGATTGGGCCTAGGGTTAAAATTATGTTGAGGACTAGGGTTAGAGAGACGGTTAGGGTGAGGATTCGACCTAGGGTTAGTGTTATGTTGAGGGCTAGGGTTAGAGACACGGTTAGGGTTAGGATTGGACCTAGGGTTAGAGTTATGTTGAGCGCTAGGTTTAGAGACACGGTTAGGGTTAGGATTGGACCTAGGATTAGGGTTATGATGAGGGCTCGGGTTAGAGAGACGTTTAGGATTAGGATTGGACATAGGGTTAGGGTTATGTTGAGGGCTAGGGTTAGAGAGAGGGTTAGGTTTAGGATTGGACCTAGGGTTAGGGTTATGTTGAGGGCTAGGGTTAGAGAGACGGTTAGGGTTAGGATTGGACCTAGGGTTAGGGTTATGTTGAGGGTTAGGGTTAGAGTGTCGGTTACGGTTAGGATTGGACCTAGGGTTAGGGTTATGTTGAGGGCTAGGGTTAGAGAGACGGTTAGGGTTAGGATTCGACCTAGGGTTAGGGTTATGTTGAGGGCTAGGGTTAGAGAGATGATTAGGGTTAGCATTGGACGTAGGGTTATGGTTAGGTTGAGGGCTAGGGTTAGAGAGACAGTTAGGATGAGGATTGGACCTAGGGTTAGGGTTAGGTTGAGGGCTACGGTTAGAGAGACGGTTAGAGTTAGGATTGGACCTACGGTTACGGTTATGTTGAGGGCTAGAGTTAGAGAGACGGTTAGGGTTAGGATTGGACCTAGGGTTAGTGTTAAGTTGAGGACTAGGGTTAGAGAGACGGTTAGGGTTAGGATTGGACCTAGGGTTAGGGTTATGTTGAGGGCTAGGGTTAGAGAGACAGTTAGGGTTAGGATTGGACCTAGGGTTAGGGTTATGTTGAGGGCTAGGGTTAGAGAGACGGTTAGGGTTAGGATTGGACCTCGGGTTAGGTTTATGTTGAGGGCTAGGCTTAGAGAGACGGTTACGGTTAGGATTGGACCTAGGGTTAGGGTTATGTTGAGGGCTCGGGTTAGAGAGATGTTTAGGTTTAGGATTGGACCTAGGGTTAGGGTTATGTTGAGGACTAGGGTTAGAGAGACGGTTACGGTTAGGATTGGACCTAGGGTTAGGGTTATGTTGAGGGCTCGGGTTAGAGAGGCGGTTAGGGTTAGGATTGGACCTAGGGTTAGGGTTATGTTGAGGGCTAGGCTTAGAGAGACGGTTAGTGTTAGTATTGGAGCTAGGGTTTGGGTTATGTTGAGGGCTAGTGTTAGACGGTTAGGGTTAGGTTTGGACCTAGGGTTAGGGTTATGTTGAGGGCTGGGGTTAGAGAGACTGTTAGGGTTAGGATTGGACCTAGGGTTAGGGTTATGTTGAGGGCTCGGGTTAGAGAGACGTTTTGGGTTAGGATTGGACCTAGGGTTAGGGTTAGGTTGAGAGCTAGGGTTAGAGAGACGGTTAGGGTTACGATTGGACCTAGGGTTAGGGTTATGTTGAGGGCTAGGGTTAGAGAGAAAGTTAGGGTTAGGATTGGTCCTAGGGTTAGGGTTATGCTGATGGCTAGGGTTAGAGAGACGGTTAGGGTTAGGATTGGACCTACGGTTAGGGTTATGCTGATGGCTAGGGTTAGAGAGACGGTTAGGGTTAGGATTGGACCTAGGGTTAGGGTTATGTGGAGGGCTAGGGTTAGTGATGCGGTTAGGGTTAGGATTGGACCTAGGGTTAGGGTTTAGTGGAGGGCTAGGTTTAGAGAGGCGGTTAGGGTTAGGATTGGCCCTAGGGCTAGGGTTAGGTGGAGGGCTAGGGTTAGAGAGACGGTTAGGTTTAGGATTGGACCTAGGGTTAGGGTTATGTTGAGGGCTAGGTTTAGAGAGACGGTTAGGGTGAGGATTGGACCTAGGGTTAGGGTTATGTTGAGGGCTAGGGTTCAGAGACGGTTAGGGTTAGGATTGGACCTAGGGTTAGGGTTATGTTGAGGGCTAGGGTTAGAGAGACGTTTAGGGTTAGGATTGGACCTAGGGCTAGGGTTAGGTTGAGGGCTAGGGTTAGAGAGACGGTTAGGGTTAGGATTGGACCTAGGGTTAGGGTTATGTTGAGGGCTAAGGTTAGAGAGGCGGTTAGGGTTAGGATTGGACCTCGAGTTAGGTTTATGTTGAGGGCTAGGCTTAGAGAGACGGTTAGGGTTAGGATTGGACCTAGGGTTAGGGTTATGTTAAGGGCTCGGGTTAGAGAGACGGTTACGGTTAGGATTGGACCTAAGGTTAGGGTTATGTTGAGGGCTCGGGTTAGAGAGGCGGTTAGGGTTAGGATTGGACCTAGGGTTAGGGTTATGTTGAGGGCTAGGCTTAGAGAGACGGTTAGTGTTAGGATTGGAGCTAGGGTTAGGGTTATGTTGAGGGCTAGTGTTAGAAAGACGGTTAGGGTTAGGATTGGACCTAGGGTTAGTGTTATGTTGAGGGCTAGGGTTAGAGACACGGTTAGGGTCAGGATTGGACCTAGGGTTAGAGTTATGTTGAGCGCTAGGGTTAGAGACACGGTTAGGGTTAGGATTGGACCTAGGATTAGGGTTATGATGAGGGCTCGGGTTAGAGAGACGTTTAGGATTAGGATTGGACCTAGGGTTAGGGTTATGTTGAGGGCTAGGGTTAGAGAGACGGTTAGGTTTAGGATTGGACCTAGGGTTAGGGTTATGTTGAGGGCTAGGGTTAGAGAGACGGTTAGGGTTAGGATTGGACCTAGGGTTAGGGTTATGTTGAGGGCTAGGGTTAGAGAGACGGTTAGGGTTAGGATTGGACCTAGAGTTAGGGTAATGTTGAGGATAGATTCAGAGAGAAGGTTACGGTTAGGATTGGACCTAGGGTTAGGGTTATGTTGAGGGCTAGGGTTAGAGAGACGTTTAGGGTTAGGATTTGACCTAGGGTTAGGGTTATGTTGAGGGTTAGGGTTAGAGTGTCGGTTACGGTTAGGATTGGACCTAGGGTTAGGGTTATGTTGAGGGCTAGGGTTAGAGAGACGGTTAGGGTTAGGATTCGACCTAGGGCTAGGGTTATGTTGAGGGCTAGGGTTAGAGAGATGATTAGGGTTAGCATTGGACCTAGGGTTAAGGTTAGGTTGAGGGCTAGGGTTAGAGAGACAGTTAGGATGAGGATTGGACCTAGGGTTAGGGTTAGGTTGAGGGCTACCGTTAGAGAGACGGTTAGGGTTAGGATTGGACCTACGGTTACGGTTATGTTGAGGGCTAGAGTTAGAGAGACGGTTAGGGTTAGGATTGGACCTAGGGTTAGTGTTAAGATGAGGACTAGGGTTAGAGAGACGGTTAGGGTTAGGATTGGACCTAGGGTTAGGGTTATGTTGAGGGCTAGGTTAGAGAGACAGTTAGGGTTAGGATTGGACCTAGGGTTAGGGTTATGTTGAGGGCTAGGGTTGGAGAGACGGTTAGGGTTAGGATTGGACCTCGGGTTAGGTTTATGTTGAGGGCTAGGCTTAGAGAGACGGTTACGGTTAGGATTGGACCTAGGGTTAGGGTTATGTTGAGGGCTCGGGTTAGAGAGACGTTTAGGGTTAGGATTGGACCTAGGGTTAGGGTTATGTTGAGGACTAGGGTTAGAGAGACGGTTACGGTTAGGATTGGACCTAGGGTTAGGGTTATGTTGAGGGCTAGGGTTAGAGAGACGGTTAGGGTTAGGATTGGACCTCGGTTTAGGTTTATGTTGAGGGCTAGGCTTAGAGAGACGGTTACGGTTAGGATTGGACCTAGGGTTAGGGTTATGTTGAGGGCTAGGCTTAGAGAGACGGTTAGTGTTAGTATTGGAGCTAGGGTTTGGGTTATGTTGAGGGCTAGTGTTAGACGGTTAGGGTTAGGTTTGGACCTAGGGTTAGGGTTATGTTGAGGGCTGGGGTTAGAGAGACGGTTATGGTTAGGATTGGACCTAGGGTTAGGGTTATGTTGAGGGCTCGGGTTAGAGAGACGTTTTGGGTTAGGATTGGACCTAGGGTTAGGGTTAGGTTGAGAGCTAGGGTTAGAGAGACGGTTAGGGTTACGATTGGACCTAGGGTTAGGGTTATGTTGAGGGCTAGGGTTAGAGAGACGGTTAGGGTTAGGATTGGTCCTAGGGTTAGGGTTATGCTGATGGATAGGGTTAGAGAGACGGTTAGGGTTAGGATTGGACCTAGGGTTAGGGTTATGCTGATGGCTAGGGTTAGAGAGACGGTTAGGGTTAGGATTGGACCTAGGGTTAGGGTTATGTGGAGGGCTAGGGTTAGTGAGGCGGTTAGGGTTAGGATTGGACCTAGGGTTAGGGTTTAGTGGAGGGCTAGGTTTAGAGAGGCGGTTAGTGTTAGGATTGGCCCTAGGGCTAGGGTTAGGTGGAGGGCTAGGGTTAGAGAGACGGTTAGGGTTAGGATTGGACCTAGGGTTAGGGTTATGTTGAGGGCTAGGGTTAGAGAGACGGTTAGGGTGAGGATTGGACCTAGGGTTAGGGTTATGTTGAGGTCTAGGGTTCGGAGACGGTTAGGGTTAGGATTGGACCTAGGGTTAGGGTTATGTTGAGGGCTAGTGTTAGAGAGACGGTTAGGGTTAGGATTGGACCTAGGGCTAGGGTTAGATTGAGGGCTAGGGTTAGAGAGACGGTTAGGGTTAGGATTGACCTAGGGTTAGGGTTATGTTGAGGGTTAGGGTTAGAGAGACGGTTAGGGTTCGGATTGGACCTAGGGTTAGGGTTATGTTGAGGGCTAGGGTTAGAGAGACGGTTAGGGTTAGGATTGGACCTAGGGTTAGAGCTATGTTGAGGGCTAGGGTTAGAGAGACGGTTAGGGTGAGGATTGGACCTAGGGTTACGGTTATGTTGAGGGCTAGGGTTAGAGAGATGGTTAGGGTTAGGATTGGACCTAGGGTTAGAGTTATGTTGAGGGCTAGGGTTAGAGAGAGGGTTAGGGTTAGGATAGGACCTAGGGTTAGGGTTATGTTGAGGGCTCGGGTTAGAGAGACGTTTAGAGTTAGGATTGGACCTAGGGTTAGCGTTATGTTGAGTGCTAGGGTTAGAGAAACGGTTAGGGTGAGGATTGGACCTAGGGTTAGGGTTATGTTGAGGGCTAGGGTTAGAGAGACGGTTAGGGTGAGGATTGGACCTACGGCTAGGGTTAGGTTGAGGGCTAGGGTTAGAGAGACGGTTAGGGTTAGGATTGAACCTAGGGTTATGGTTACGTTGAGGGTTAGGGTTAGAGAGACGGTTAGGGTGAGGATTGGACCTAGGGTTAGGGTTATGTTGAGGGCTAGGGTTAGAAAGACGGTTAGGGTTAGGATTGGACCTACGGTTAGAGTTATGTTGAGGGCTAGGGTTAGAGAGACGGTTAGGGTGAGGATTGGACCTAGGGTTTAGGGTTATGTTGAGGGCTAGGGTTAGAGAGACGGTTTGGGTTAGGATTGGACCTAGGGTTAGAGTTATGTTGAGGACTAGGTTTAGAGAGACCGTTAGGGTTAGGATTGGACCTAGGGTTAGGGTTTGTTGGGGCTAGGGTTAGAGAAGCGGTTAGGGTTAGGATTGGACCTAGGGTTAGGGTTATGTTGAGGACTACGTTTAGAGAGACGGTTAGGGTTAGCATTGGACCTAGGGTTAAGGTTATGTTGAGGGCTAGGGTTAGAGAGACGGTTAGGGTTAGGATTGGACCTAGGGTTAGGGTTATGTTGAGGGCTAGGGTTAGAGAGACAGTTAGGGTTAGGATTGGACCTAGGTTTAGGGTTATGTTGAAGGCTAGGGTTAGAGAGACGGTTAGGGATAGGATTGGACCTCGGGTTAGGGTTTTGTTGAGGGCCAGAGTTAGAGAGACTGTTAGGGTTAGGATTGGACCTAGGGTTAGAGTTATGTTGAGGGCTAGGTTTAGAGAGACGGTTAGGGTTACGATTGGACCTAGGGTTAGGGTTATGTTGAGGGCTAGGGTTAGAGAGACGGTTAGTGTTAGGATTGGACCTAGGGTTAGGGTTATGTTGAGGGCTAGGGTTAGAGAGGCGGTTAGGGTTAGGATTGGACCTAGGGTTAGGTTTATGTTGAGGGCTAGGCTTAGAGAGACGGTTAGGGTTAGGATTGGACCTAGGGTTAGGGTTATGTTGAGGGCTAGGGTTAGAGAGACGGTTAGGGTTAGGATTGGTCCTAGGGTTAGGGTTACGTTGAGGGCTCGGGTTAGAGAGACGTTTAGGGTTAGGATTGGACCTAGGGTTAGGGTTATGTTGAGGGCTAGGGTTAGAGAGACGGTTAGGGTTAGGATTGGACCTAGGGTTAGGGTTATCTTGAGGGCTAGTGTTAGAGAGACGGTTAGGGTTAGGATTGGACCTAGGGTTAGGGTTATTTTGAGGGCTAGGGTTAGAGAGACGGTTAGGGTTTTCGATTGGACTTAGGGTTAGGGTTATGTTGAGGGCTAGATTTAGAGAGACGGTTAGGGTTAGGATTGGACCTAGGGTTAGAGTTAGGTTGAGGGCTAGGTTTAGAGAGACGGTTAGGGTTAGGATTGGACCTAGGGTTAGGGTTATGTTGAGGGCTAGGGTTAGAGAGACGGTTAGGGTTAGGATTGGTCCTAGGGTTGGGTTATGCTGATGGCTAGGGTTAGAGAGACGGTTAGGGTTAGGATTGGACCTAGTGTTAGGGTTATGTGGAGGGCTAGGGTTAGAGAGGCGGTTAGGGTTAGGATTGGACCTAGGGTTAGGGTTATGTGGAGGGCTAGGGTTATAGAGGCGGTTAGGGTTAGGATTGGACCTAGGGCTAGGGTTATGTTGAGGTCTAGGGTTAGAGAGACGGTTAGCGTTAGGATTGGACCTAGGGTTAGGGTTATGTTGAGGGCTAGGGTTAGAGAGACGGTTAGGGTGAGGATTGGACCTAGGGCTAGGGTTAGGTTGAGGGCTAGGGTTAGCGAGAAGGTTAGGGTTAGGATTGAACCTAGGGTTAGGGTTACGTTGAGGGTTAGGGTTAGAGAGACGGTTAGGGTGAGGATTGGACCTAGGGTTAGGGTTATGTTGAGGGCTAGGGTTAGGGAGACGGTTAGGGTTAGGATTGGACCTACGGTTAGAGTTATGCTGAGGGCTAGGGTTAGAGAGGCGGTTAGGGTTAGGATTGGACCTAGGGTTAGGGTTATGTTGAGGGGTAGGCTTAGAGAGATGGTTAGGGTTAGGATTGGACCTAGGGTTAGGGTTATGTTGAGGGCTAGGGTTAGAGAGACAGTTAGGGTTAGGATTGGACCTAGGGTTAGGGTTATGTTGAAGGCTAGGGTTACAGAGACGGTTGGGCTAGGATTGGACCTAGGGTTAGGGTTATGTTGAGGGCTAGAGTTAGAGAGACAGTTAGGGTTAGGATTGGACCTAGGGTTAGGGTTATGTTGAAGGCTAGGGTTACAGAGACGGTTGGGCTAGGATTGGACCTAGGGTTAGGGTTATGTTGAGGGCTAGAGTTAGAGAGACAGTTAGGGTTAGGATTGGACCTCGGGTTAGGGTTTTGTTGAGGGCCAGAGTTAGAGAGACTGTTAGGGTTAGGATTGGACCTAGGGTTAGAGTTATGTTGAGGGCTAGGTTTAGAGAGACGGTTAGGGTTAGGATTGGACCTAGGGTTAGGGTTATGTTGAGGGCTAGGCTTAGAGAGACGGTTAGGGTTAGGATTGGACCTAGGGTTAGGGTTATGTTGAGGGCTAGGGTTAGAGAGACGGTTAGGGTTAGGATTGGTCCTAGGGTTAGGGTTATGTTGAGGGCTCGGGTTAGAGAGACGTTTAGGGTAAGGATTGGACCTAGGGTTAGGGTTATGTTGAGGGCTAGGGTTAAGGAGACGGTTAGGGTTAGGATTGGACCTAGGGTTAGGGTTATCTTGAGGGCTAGTGTTAGAGAGACGGTTAGGGTTAGGATTGGACCTAGGGTTAGGGTTATTTTGAGGGCTAGGGTTAGAGAGACGGTTAGGGTTTTCGATTGGACTTAGGGTTAGGGTTATGTTGAGGGCTAGATTTAGAGAGACGGTTAGGGTTAGGATTGGACCTAGGGTTAGGGTTAGGTTGAGGGCTAGGTTTAGAGAGACGGTTAGGGTTACGATTGGACCTAGGGTTAGGGTTATGTTGAGGGCTAGGGTTAGAGAGACGGTTAGGGTTAGGATTGGTCCTAGGGTTGGGTTATGCTGATGGCTAGGGTTAGAGAGACGGTTAGGGTTAGGATTGGACCTAGGGTTAGGGTTATGTGGAGGGCTAGGGCTAGAGAGGCGGTTAGGGTTAGGATTGGACCTATGGTTAGGGTTATGTGGAGGGCTAGGGTTATAGAGGCGGTTAGGGTTAGGATTGGACCTAGGGCTAGGGTTATGTTGTGGTCTAGGGTTAGAGAGACGGTTAGGGTTAGGATTGGACCTAGGGTTAGGGTTATGTTGAGGGCTAGGGTTAGAGAGACGGTTAGGGTGAGGATTGGACCTAGGGCTAGGGTTAGGTTGAGGGCTAGGGTTAGCGAGACGGTTAGGGTTAGGATTGAACCTAGGGTTAGGGTTACGTTGAGGGTTAGGGTTAGAGAGACGGTTAGGGTGAGGATTGGACCTAGGGTTAGGGTTATGTTGAGGGCTAGGGTTACGGAGACGGTTAGGGTTAGGATTGGACCTACGGTTAGAGTTATGTTGAGGGCTAGGGTTAGAGAGACGGTTAGGGTGAGGATTGGACCTAGGGTTAGGGTTATGTGGAGGGCTAGGTTTAGAGAGACGGTTTGGTTTAGGATTGGACCTAGGGTTAGAGTTATGTTGAGGGCTAGGCTTAGAGAGACGGTTAGGGTTCGGATTGGACCTAGGTTTAGGGTTATGTTGAGGGCTAGGGTTAGAGAGACGGTTAGGGTTAGGATTGGACCTAGGGTTAGGGTTATGTTGAGGGCTAGGCTTAGAGAGACGGTTAGGGTTAGGATTGGTCCTAGGGTTGGGTTATGCTGATGGCTAGGGTTAGAGAGACGGTTAGGGTTAGGATTGGACCTAGGGTTA
The DNA here is from genome assembly GCF_964146895.1 of Miniopterus schreibersii. Lineage (NCBI taxonomy): Eukaryota > Metazoa > Chordata > Mammalia > Chiroptera > Miniopteridae > Miniopterus > Miniopterus schreibersii. The sequence continues at coordinate 57,752 of NW_027669798.1, read as the reverse complement.
GGGTTAGGTTGAGGGCTAGGTTTAGAGAGACGGTTAGGGTTACGATTGGACCTAGGGTTAGGGTTATGTTGAGGGCTAGGGTTAGAGAGACGGTTAGGGTTAGGATTGGTCCTAGGGTTGGGTTATGCTGATGGCTAGGGTTAGAGAGACGGTTAGGGTTAGGATTGGACCTAGGGTTAGGGTTATGTGGAGGGCTAGGGCTAGAGAGGCGGTTAGGGTTAGGATTGGACCTAGGGTTAGGGTTATGTGGAGGGCTAGGGTTATAGAGGCGGTTAGGGTTAGGATTGGACCTAGGGCTAGGGTTATGTTGTGGTCTAGGGTTAGAGAGACGGTTAGGGTTAGGATTGGTCCTAGGGTTAGGGTTACGTTGAGGGCTCGGGTTAGAGAGACGTTTAGGGTTAGGATTGGACCTAGGGTTAGGGTTATGTTGAGGGCTAGGGTTAGAGAGACGGTTAGGGTTAGGATTGGACCTAGGGTTAGGGTTATCTTGAGGGCTAGTGTTAGAGAGACGGTTAGGGTTAGGATTGGACCTAGGGTTAGGGTTATTTTGAGGGCTAGGGTTAGAGAGACGGTTAGGGTTTTCGATTGGACTTAGGGTTAGGGTTATGTTGAGGGCTAGATTTAGAGAGACGGTTAGGGTTAGGATTGGACCTAGGGTTAGAGTTAGGTTGAGGGCTAGGTTTAGAGAGACGGTTAGGGTTAGGATTGGACCTAGGGTTAGGGTTATGTTGAGGGCTAGGGTTAGAGAGACGGTTAGGGTTAGGATTGGTCCTAGGGTTGGGTTATGCTGATGGCTAGGGTTAGAGAGACGGTTAGGGTTAGGATTGGACCTAGTGTTAGGGTTATGTGGAGGGCTAGGGTTAGAGAGGCGGTTAGGGTTAGGATTGGACCTAGGGTTAGGGTTATGTGGAGGGCTAGGGTTATAGAGGCGGTTAGGGTTAGGATTGGACCTAGGGCTAGGGTTATGTTGAGGTCTAGGGTTAGAGAGACGGTTAGCGTTAGGATTGGACCTAGGGTTAGGGTTATGTTGAGGGCTAGGGTTAGAGAGACGGTTAGGGTGAGGATTGGACCTAGGGCTAGGGTTAGGTTGAGGGCTAGGGTTAGCGAGAAGGTTAGGGTTAGGATTGAACCTAGGGTTAGGGTTACGTTGAGGGTTAGGGTTAGAGAGACGGTTAGGGTGAGGATTGGACCTAGGGTTAGGGTTATGTTGAGGGCTAGGGTTAGGGAGACGGTTAGGGTTAGGATTGTACCTACGGTTAGAGTTATGCTGAGGGCTAGGGTTAGAGAGGCGGTTAGGGTTAGGATTGGACCTAGGGTTAGGGTTATGTTGAGGGGTAGGCTTAGAGAGATGGTTAGGGGTAGGATTGGACCTAGGGTTAGGGTTATGTTGAGGGCTAGGGTTAGAGAGACGGTTAGTGTTAGTATTGGAGCTAGGGTTTGGGTTATGTTGAGGGCTAGTGTTAGACGGTTAGGGTTAGGTTTGGACCTAGGGTTAGGGTTATGTTGAGGACTGGGGTTAGAGAGACGGTTAGGGTTAGGATCGGACCTAGGGTTAGGGTTATGTTGAGGGCTCGGGTTAGAGAGACGTTTTGGGTTAGGATTGGACCTAGGGTTAGGGTTAGGTTGAGAGCTAGGGTTAGAGAGACGGTTAGGGTTACGATTGGACCTAGGGTTAGGGTTATGTTGAGGGCTAGGGTTAGAGAGACGGTTAGGGTTAGGATTGGTCCTAGGGTTAGGGTTATGCTGATGGCTAGGGTTAGAGAGACGGTTAGGGTTAGGATTGGACCTAGGGTTAGGGTTATGTGGAGGGCTAGGGTTAGTGAGGCGGTTAGGGTTAGGATTGGACCTAGGGTTAGGGTTTAGTGGAGGGCTAGGTTTAGAGAGGCGGTTAGTGTTAGGATTGGCCCTAGGGCTAGGGTTAGGTGGAGGGCTAGGGTTAGAGAGACGGTTAGGGTTAGGATTGGACCTAGGGTTAGGGTTATGTTGAGGGCTAGGGTTAGAGAGACGGTTAGGGTGAGGATTGGACCTAGGGTTAGGGTTATGTTGAGGTCTAGGGTTCGGAGACGGTTAGGGTTAGGATTGGACCTAGGGCTAGGGTTAGATTGAGGGCTAGGGTTAGAGAGACGGTTAGGGTTAGGATTGACCTAGGGTTAGGGTTATGTTGAGGGTTAGGGTTAGAGAGACGGTTAGGGTTCGGATTGGACCTAGGGTTAGGGTTATGTTGAGGGCTAGGGTTAGAGAGACGGTTAGGGTTAGGATTGGACCTAGGGTTAGAGCTATGTTGAGGGCTAGGGTTAGAGAGACGGTTAGGGTGAGGATTGGACCTAGGGTTACGGTTATGTTGAGGGCTAGGGTTAGAGAGACGGTTAGGGTTAGGATTGGACCTAGGGTTAGAGTTATGTTGAGGGCTAGGGTTAGAGAGAGGGTTAGGGTTAGGATAGGACCTAGGGTTAGGGTTATGTTGAGGGCTCGGGTTAGAGAGACGTTTAGAGTTAGGATTGGACCTAGGGTTAGCGTTATGTTGAGTGCTAGGGTTAGAGAAACGGTTAGGGTGAGGATTGGACCTAGGGTTAGGGTTATGTTGAGGGCTAGGGTTAGAGAGACGGTTAGGGTGAGGATTGGACCTACGGCTAGGGTTAGGTTGAGGGCTAGGGTTAGAGAGACGGTTAGGGTTAGGATTGAACCTAGGGTTAGGGTTACGTTGAGGGTTAGGGTTAGAGAGACGGTTAGGGTGAGGATTGGACCTAGGGTTAGGGTTATGTTGAGGGCTAGGGTTAGAAAGACGGTTAGGGTTAGGATTGGACCTACGGTTAGAGTTATGTGGAGGGCTAGGGTTAGAGAGACGGTTAGGGTGAGGATTGGACCTAGGGTTTAGGGTTATGTTGAGGGCTAGGGTTAGAGAGACGGTTTGGGTTAGGATTGGACCTAGGGTTAGAGTTATGTTGAGGACTAGGTTTAGAGAGACCGTTAGGGTTAGGATTGGACCTAGGGTTAGGGTTTGTTGGGGCTAGGGTTAGAGAAGCGGTTAGGGTTAGGATTGGACCTAGGGCTAGGTTTATGTTGAGGGCTAGGGTTAGAGAGACGGTTAGGGTTAGGATTGGACCTAGGGTTAGAGTTATGTTGAGGGCTATAGTTAGAGAGACGGTTAGGGTGAGGATTGGACTTAGGGTTAGGGTTATGTGGAGGTCTAGGGTTAGAGAGGCGGTTAGGGTTAGGATTGGACCTAGGGCTAGTGTTAGTTTCAGGGCTAGGGTTAGAGAGACGGTTAGGGTTAGGATTGGGCCTAGGGTTAAAATTATGTTGAGGACTAGGGTTAGAGAGACGGTTAGGGTGAGGATTCGACCTAGGGTTAGTGTTATGTTGAGGGCTAGGGTTAGAGACACGGTTAGGGTTAGGATTGGACCTAGGGTTAGAGTTATGTTGAGCGCTAGGTTTAGAGACACGGTTAGGGTTAGGATTGGACCTAGGATTAGGGTTATGATGAGGGCTCGGGTTAGAGAGACGTTTAGGATTAGGATTGGACATAGGGTTAGGGTTATGTTGAGGGCTAGGGTTAGAGAGAGGGTTAGGTTTAGGATTGGACCTAGGGTTAGGGTTATGTTGAGGGCTAGGGTTAGAGAGACGGTTAGGGTTAGGATTGGACCTAGGGTTAGGGTTATGTTGAGGGTTAGGGTTAGAGTGTCGGTTACGGTTAGGATTGGACCTAGGGTTAGGGTTATGTTGAGGGCTAGGGTTAGAGAGACGGTTAGGGTTAGGATTCGACCTAGGGTTAGGGTTATGTTGAGGGCTAGGGTTAGAGAGATGATTAGGGTTAGCATTGGACGTAGGGTTATGGTTAGGTTGAGGGCTAGGGTTAGAGAGACAGTTAGGATGAGGATTGGACCTAGGGTTAGGGTTAGGTTGAGGGCTACGGTTAGAGAGACGGTTAGAGTTAGGATTGGACCTACGGTTACGGTTATGTTGAGGGCTAGAGTTAGAGAGACGGTTAGGGTTAGGATTGGACCTAGGGTTAGTGTTAAGTTGAGGACTAGGGTTAGAGAGACGGTTAGGGTTAGGATTGGACCTAGGGTTAGGGTTATGTTGAGGGCTAGGGTTAGAGAGACAGTTAGGGTTAGGATTGGACCTAGGGTTAGGGTTATGTTGAGGGCTAGGGTTAGAGAGACGGTTAGGGTTAGGATTGGACCTCGGGTTAGGTTTATGTTGAGGGCTAGGCTTAGAGAGACGGTTACGGTTAGGATTGGACCTAGGGTTAGGGTTATGTTGAGGGCTCGGGTTAGAGAGATGTTTAGGTTTAGGATTGGACCTAGGGTTAGGGTTATGTTGAGGACTAGGGTTAGAGAGACGGTTACGGTTAGGATTGGACCTAGGGTTAGGGTTATGTTGAGGGCTCGGGTTAGAGAGGCGGTTAGGGTTAGGATTGGACCTAGGGTTAGGGTTATGTTGAGGGCTAGGCTTAGAGAGACGGTTAGTGTTAGTATTGGAGCTAGGGTTTGGGTTATGTTGAGGGCTAGTGTTAGACGGTTAGGGTTAGGTTTGGACCTAGGGTTAGGGTTATGTTGAGGGCTGGGGTTAGAGAGACTGTTAGGGTTAGGATTGGACCTAGGGTTAGGGTTATGTTGAGGGCTCGGGTTAGAGAGACGTTTTGGGTTAGGATTGGACCTAGGGTTAGGGTTAGGTTGAGAGCTAGGGTTAGAGAGACGGTTAGGGTTACGATTGGACCTAGGGTTAGGGTTATGTTGAGGGCTAGGGTTAGAGAGAAAGTTAGGGTTAGGATTGGTCCTAGGGTTAGGGTTATGCTGATGGCTAGGGTTAGAGAGACGGTTAGGGTTAGGATTGGACCTACGGTTAGGGTTATGCTGATGGCTAGGGTTAGAGAGACGGTTAGGGTTAGGATTGGACCTAGGGTTAGGGTTATGTGGAGGGCTAGGGTTAGTGATGCGGTTAGGGTTAGGATTGGACCTAGGGTTAGGGTTTAGTGGAGGGCTAGGTTTAGAGAGGCGGTTAGGGTTAGGATTGGCCCTAGGGCTAGGGTTAGGTGGAGGGCTAGGGTTAGAGAGACGGTTAGGTTTAGGATTGGACCTAGGGTTAGGGTTATGTTGAGGGCTAGGTTTAGAGAGACGGTTAGGGTGAGGATTGGACCTAGGGTTAGGGTTATGTTGAGGGCTAGGGTTCAGAGACGGTTAGGGTTAGGATTGGACCTAGGGTTAGGGTTATGTTGAGGGCTAGGGTTAGAGAGACGTTTAGGGTTAGGATTGGACCTAGGGCTAGGGTTAGGTTGAGGGCTAGGGTTAGAGAGACGGTTAGGGTTAGGATTGGACCTAGGGTTAGGGTTATGTTGAGGGCTAAGGTTAGAGAGGCGGTTAGGGTTAGGATTGGACCTCGAGTTAGGTTTATGTTGAGGGCTAGGCTTAGAGAGACGGTTAGGGTTAGGATTGGACCTAGGGTTAGGGTTATGTTAAGGGCTCGGGTTAGAGAGACGGTTACGGTTAGGATTGGACCTAAGGTTAGGGTTATGTTGAGGGCTCGGGTTAGAGAGGCGGTTAGGGTTAGGATTGGACCTAGGGTTAGGGTTATGTTGAGGGCTAGGCTTAGAGAGACGGTTAGTGTTAGGATTGGAGCTAGGGTTAGGGTTATGTTGAGGGCTAGTGTTAGAAAGACGGTTAGGGTTAGGATTGGACCTAGGGTTAGTGTTATGTTGAGGGCTAGGGTTAGAGACACGGTTAGGGTCAGGATTGGACCTAGGGTTAGAGTTATGTTGAGCGCTAGGGTTAGAGACACGGTTAGGGTTAGGATTGGACCTAGGATTAGGGTTATGATGAGGGCTCGGGTTAGAGAGACGTTTAGGATTAGGATTGGACCTAGGGTTAGGGTTATGTTGAGGGCTAGGGTTAGAGAGACGGTTAGGTTTAGGATTGGACCTAGGGTTAGGGTTATGTTGAGGGCTAGGGTTAGAGAGACGGTTAGGGTTAGGATTGGACCTAGGGTTAGGGTTATGTTGAGGGCTAGGGTTAGAGAGACGGTTAGGGTTAGGATTGGACCTAGAGTTAGGGTAATGTTGAGGATAGATTCAGAGAGAAGGTTACGGTTAGGATTGGACCTAGGGTTAGGGTTATGTTGAGGGCTAGGGTTAGAGAGACGTTTAGGGTTAGGATTTGACCTAGGGTTAGGGTTATGTTGAGGGTTAGGGTTAGAGTGTCGGTTACGGTTAGGATTGGACCTAGGGTTAGGGTTATGTTGAGGGCTAGGGTTAGAGAGACGGTTAGGGTTAGGATTCGACCTAGGGCTAGGGTTATGTTGAGGGCTAGGGTTAGAGAGATGATTAGGGTTAGCATTGGACCTAGGGTTAAGGTTAGGTTGAGGGCTAGGGTTAGAGAGACAGTTAGGATGAGGATTGGACCTAGGGTTAGGGTTAGGTTGAGGGCTACCGTTAGAGAGACGGTTAGGGTTAGGATTGGACCTACGGTTACGGTTATGTTGAGGGCTAGAGTTAGAGAGACGGTTAGGGTTAGGATTGGACCTAGGGTTAGTGTTAAGATGAGGACTAGGGTTAGAGAGACGGTTAGGGTTAGGATTGGACCTAGGGTTAGGGTTATGTTGAGGGCTAGGTTAGAGAGACAGTTAGGGTTAGGATTGGACCTAGGGTTAGGGTTATGTTGAGGGCTAGGGTTGGAGAGACGGTTAGGGTTAGGATTGGACCTCGGGTTAGGTTTATGTTGAGGGCTAGGCTTACAGAGACGGTTACGGTTAGGATTGGACCTAGGGTTAGGGTTATGTTGAGGGCTCGGGTTAGAGAGACGTTTAGGGTTAGGATTGGACCTAGGGTTAGGGTTATGTTGAGGACTAGGGTTAGAGAGACGGTTACGGTTAGGATTGGACCTAGGGTTAGGGTTATGTTGAGGGCTAGGGTTAGAGAGACGGTTAGGGTTAGGATTGGACCTCGGGTTAGGTTTATGTTGAGGGCTAGGCTTAGAGAGACGGTTACGGTTAGGATTGGACCTAGGGTTAGGGTTATGTTGAGGGCTAGGCTTAGAGAGACGGTTAGTGTTAGTATTGGAGCTAGGGTTTGGGTTATGTTGAGGGCTAGTGTTAGACGGTTAGGGTTAGGTTTGGACCTAGGGTTAGGGTTATGTTGAGGGCTGGGGTTAGAGAGACGGTTATGGTTAGGATTGGACCTAGGGTTAGGGTTATGTTGAGGGCTCGGGTTAGAGAGACGTTTTGGGTTAGGATTGGACCTAGGGTTAGGGTTAGGTTGAGAGCTAGGGTTAGAGAGACGGTTAGGGTTACGATTGGACCTAGGGTTAGGGTTATGTTGAGGGCTAGGGTTAGAGAGACGGTTAGGGTTAGGATTGGTCCTAGGGTTAGGGTTATGCTGATGGATAGGGTTAGAGAGACGGTTAGGGTTAGGATTGGACCTAGGGTTAGGGTTATGCTGATGGCTAGGGTTAGAGAGACGGTTAGGGTTAGGATTGGACCTAGGGTTAGGGTTATGTGGAGGGCTAGGGTTAGTGAGGCGGTTAGGGTTAGGATTGGACCTAGGGTTAGGGTTTAGTGGAGGGCTAGGTTTAGAGAGGCGGTTAGTGTTAGGATTGGCCCTAGGGCTAGGGTTAGGTGGAGGGCTAGGGTTAGAGAGACGGTTAGGGTTAGGATTGGACCTAGGGTTAGGGTTATGTTGAGGGCTAGGGTTAGAGAGACGGTTAGGGTGAGGATTGGACCTAGGGTTAGGGTTATGTTGAGGTCTAGGGTTCGGAGACGGTTAGGGTTAGGATTGGACCTAGGGTTAGGGTTATGTTGAGGGCTAGTGTTAGAGAGACGGTTAGGGTTAGGATTGGACCTAGGGCTAGGGTTAGATTGAGGGCTAGGGTTAGAGAGACGGTTAGGGTTAGGATTGACCTAGGGTTAGGGTTATGTTGAGGGTTAGGGTTAGAGAGACGGTTAGGGTTCGGATTGGACCTAGGGTTAGGGTTATGTTGAGGGCTAGGGTTAGAGAGACGGTTAGGGTTAGGATTGGACCTAGGGTTAGAGCTATGTTGAGGGCTAGGGTTAGAGAGACGGTTAGGGTGAGGATTGGACCTAGGGTTACGGTTATGTTGAGGGCTAGGGTTAGAGAGATGGTTAGGGTTAGGATTGGACCTAGGGTTAGAGTTATGTTGAGGGCTAGGGTTAGAGAGAGGGTTAGGGTTAGGATAGGACCTAGGGTTAGGGTTATGTTGAGGGCTCGGGTTAGAGAGACGTTTAGAGTTAGGATTGGACCTAGGGTTAGCGTTATGTTGAGTGCTAGGGTTAGAGAAACGGTTAGGGTGAGGATTGGACCTAGGGTTAGGGTTATGTTGAGGGCTAGGGTTAGAGAGACGGTTAGGGTGAGGATTGGACCTACGGCTAGGGTTAGGTTGAGGGCTAGGGTTAGAGAGACGGTTAGGGTTAGGATTGAACCTAGGGTTATGGTTACGTTGGGGGTTAGGGTTAGAGAGACGGTTAGGGTGAGGATTGGACCTAGGGTTAGGGTTATGTTGAGGGCTAGGGTTAGAAAGACGGTTAGGGTTAGGATTGGACCTACGGTTAGAGTTATGTTGAGGGCTAGGGTTAGAGAGACGGTTAGGGTGAGGATTGGACCTAGGGTTTAGGGTTATGTTGAGGGCTAGGGTTAGAGAGACGGTTTGGGTTAGGATTGGACCTAGGGTTAGAGTTATGTTGAGGACTAGGTTTAGAGAGACCGTTAGGGTTAGGATTGGACCTAGGGTTAGGGTTTGTTGGGGCTAGGGTTAGAGAAGCGGTTAGGGTTAGGATTGGACCTAGGGTTAGGGTTATGTTGAGGACTACGTTTAGAGAGACGGTTAGGGTTAGCATTGGACCTAGGGTTAAGGTTATGTTGAGGGCTAGGGTTAGAGAGACGGTTAGGGTTAGGATTGGACCTAGGGTTAGGGTTATGTTGAGGGCTAGGGTTAGAGAGACAGTTAGGGTTAGGATTGGACCTAGGTTTAGGGTTATGTTGAAGGCTAGGGTTAGAGAGACGGTTAGGGATAGGATTGGACCTCGGGTTAGGGTTTTGTTGAGGGCCAGAGTTAGAGAGACTGTTAGGGTTAGGATTGGACCTAGGGTTAGAGTTATGTTGAGGGCTAGGTTTAGAGAGACGGTTAGGGTTACGATTGGACCTAGGGTTAGGGTTATGTTGAGGGCTAGGGTTAGAGAGACGGTTAGTGTTAGGATTGGACCTAGGGTTAGGGTTATGTTGAGGGCTAGGGTTAGAGAGGCGGTTAGGGTTAGGATTGGACCTAGGGTTAGGTTTATGTTGAGGGCTAGGCTTAGAGAGACGGTTAGGGTTAGGATTGGACCTAGGGTTAGGGTTATGTTGAGGGCTAGGGTTAGAGAGACGGTTAGGGTTAGGATTGGTCCTAGGGTTAGGGTTACGTTGAGGGCTCGGGTTAGAGAGACGTTTAGGGTTAGGATTGGACCTAGGGTTAGGGTTATGTTGAGGGCTAGGGTTAGAGAGACGGTTAGGGTTAGGATTGGACCTAGGGTTAGGGTTATCTTGAGGGCTAGTGTTAGAGAGACGGTTAGGGTTAGGATTGGACCTAGGGTTAGGGTTATTTTGAGGGCTAGGGTTAGAGAGACGGTTAGGGTTTTCGATTGGACTTAGGGTTAGGGTTATGTTGAGGGCTAGATTTAGAGAGACGGTTAGGGTTAGGATTGGACCTAGGGTTAGAGTTAGGTTGAGGGCTAGGTTTAGAGAGACGGTTAGGGTTAGGATTGGACCTAGGGTTAGGGTTATGTTGAGGGCTAGGGTTAGAGAGACGGTTAGGGTTAGGATTGGTCCTAGGGTTGGGTTATGCTGATGGCTAGGGTTAGAGAGACGGTTAGGGTTAGGATTGGACCTAGTGTTAGGGTTATGTGGAGGGCTAGGGTTAGAGAGGCGGTTAGGGTTAGGATTGGACCTAGGGTTAGGGTTATGTGGAGGGCTAGGGTTATAGAGGCGGTTAGGGTTAGGATTGGACCTAGGGCTAGGGTTATGTTGAGGTCTAGGGTTAGAGAGACGGTTAGCGTTAGGATTGGACCTAGGGTTAGGGTTATGTTGAGGGCTAGGGTTAGAGAGACGGTTAGGGTGAGGATTGGACCTAGGGCTAGGGTTAGGTTGAGGGCTAGGGTTAGCGAGAAGGTTAGGGTTAGGATTGAACCTAGGGTTAGGGTTACGTTGAGGGTTAGGGTTAGAGAGACGGTTAGGGTGAGGATTGGACCTAGGGTTAGGGTTATGTTGAGGGCTAGGGTTAGGGAGACGGTTAGGGTTAGGATTGGACCTACGGTTAGAGTTATGCTGAGGGCTAGGGTTAGAGAGGCGGTTAGGGTTAGGATTGGACCTAGGGTTAGGGTTATGTTGAGGGGTAGGCTTAGAGAGATGGTTAGGGTTAGGATTGGACCTAGGGTTAGGGTTATGTTGAGGGCTAGGGTTAGAGAGACAGTTAGGGTTAGGATTGGACCTAGGGTTAGGGTTATGTTGAAGGCTAGGGTTACAGAGACGGTTGGGCTAGGATTGGACCTAGGGTTAGGGTTATGTTGAGGGCTAGAGTTAGAGAGACAGTTAGGGTTAGGATTGGACCTAGGGTTAGGGTTATGTTGAAGGCTAGGGTTACAGAGACGGTTGGGCTAGGATTGGACCTAGGGTTAGGGTTATGTTGAGGGCTAGAGTTAGAGAGACAGTTAGGGTTAGGATTGGACCTCGGGTTAGGGTTTTGTTGAGGGCCAGAGTTAGAGAGACTGTTAGGGTTAGGATTGGACCTAGGGTTAGAGTTATGTTGAGGGCTAGGTTTAGAGAGACGGTTAGGGTTAGGATTGGACCTAGGGTTAGGGTTATGTTGAGGGCTAGGCTTAGAGAGACGGTTAGGGTTAGGATTGGACCTAGGGTTAGGGTTATGTTGAGGGCTAGGGTTAGAGAGACGGTTAGGGTTAGGATTGGTCCTAGGGTTAGGGTTATGTTGAGGGCTCGGGTTAGAGAGACGTTTAGGGTAAGGATTGGACCTAGGGTTAGGGTTATGTTGAGGGCTAGGGTTAAGGAGACGGTTAGGGTTAGGATTGGACCTAGGGTTAGGGTTATCTTGAGGGCTAGTGTTAGAGAGACGGTTAGGGTTAGGATTGGACCTAGGGTTAGGGTTATTTTGAGGGCTAGGGTTAGAGAGACGGTTAGGGTTTTCGATTGGACTTAGGGTTAGGGTTATGTTGAGGGCTAGATTTAGAGAGACGGTTAGGGTTAGGATTGGACCTAGGGTTAGGGTTAGGTTGAGGGCTAGGTTTAGAGAGACGGTTAGGGTTACGATTGGACCTAGGGTTAGGGTTATGTTGAGGGCTAGGGTTAGAGAGACGGTTAGGGTTAGGATTGGTCCTAGGGTTGGGTTATGCTGATGGCTAGGGTTAGAGAGACGGTTAGGGTTAGGATTGGACCTAGGGTTAGGGTTATGTGGAGGGCTAGGGCTAGAGAGGCGGTTAGGGTTAGGATTGGACCTATGGTTAGGGTTATGTGGAGGGCTAGGGTTATAGAGGCGGTTAGGGTTAGGATTGGACCTAGGGCTAGGGTTATGTTGTGGTCTAGGGTTAGAGAGACGGTTAGGGTTAGGATTGGACCTAGGGTTAGGGTTATGTTGAGGGCTAGGGTTAGAGAGACGGTTAGGGTGAGGATTGGACCTAGGGCTAGGGTTAGGTTGAGGGCTAGGGTTAGCGAGACGGTTAGGGTTAGGATTGAACCTAGGGTTAGGGTTACGTTGAGGGTTAGGGTTAGAGAGACGGTTAGGGTGAGGATTGGACCTAGGGTTAGGGTTATGTTGAGGGCTAGGGTTACGGAGACGGTTAGGGTTAGGATTGGACCTACGGTTAGAGTTATGTTGAGGGCTAGGGTTAGAGAGACGGTTAGGGTGAGGATTGGACCTAGGGTTAGGGTTATGTGGAGGGCTAGGTTTAGAGAGACGGTTTGGTTTAGGATTGGACCTAGGGTTAGAGTTATGTTGAGGGCTAGGCTTAGAGAGACGGTTAGGGTTCGGATTGGACCTAGGTTTAGGGTTATGTTGAGGGCTAGGGTTAGAGAGACGGTTAGGGTTAGGATTGGACCTAGGGTTAGGGTTATGTTGAGGGCTAGGCTTAGAGAGACGGTTAGGGTTAGGATTGGTCCTAGGGTTGGGTTATGCTGATGGCTAGGGTTAGAGAGACGGTTAGGGTTAGGATTGGACCTAGGGTTAGGGTTAGGTTGAGGGCTAGGTTTAGAGAGACGGTTAGGGTTACGATTGGACCTAGGGTTAGGGTTATGTTGAGGGCTAGGGTTAGAGAGACGGTTAGGGTTAGGATTGGTCCTAGGGTTGGGTTATGCTGATGGCTAGGGTTAGAGAGACGGTTAGGGTTAGGATTGGACCTAGGGTTAGGGTTATGTGGAGGGCTAGGGCTAGAGAGGCGGTTAGGGTTAGGATTGGACCTAGGGTTAGGGTTATGTGGAGGGCTAGGGTTATAGAGGCGGTTAGGGTTAGGATTGGACCTAGGGCTAGGGTTATGTTGTGGTCTAGGGTTAGAGAGACGGTTAGGGTTAGGATTGGTCCTAGGGTTAGGGTTACGTTGAGGGCTCGGGTTAGAGAGACGTTTAGGGTTAGGATTGGACCTAGGGTTAGGGTTATGTTGAGGGCTAGGGTTAGAGAGACGGTTAGGGTTAGGATTGGACCTAGGGTTAGGGTTATCTTGAGGGCTAGTGTTAGAGAGACGGTTAGGGTTAGGATTGGACCTAGGGTTAGGGTTATTTTGAGGGCTAGGGTTAGAGAGACGGTTAGGGTTTTCGATTGGACTTAGGGTTAGGGTTATGTTGAGGGCTAGATTTAGAGAGACGGTTAGGGTTAGGATTGGACCTAGGGTTAGAGTTAGGTTGAGGGCTAGGTTTAGAGAGACGGTTAGGGTTAGGATTGGACCTAGGGTTAGGGTTATGTTGAGGGCTAGGGTTAGAGAGACGGTTAGGGTTAGGATTGGTCCTAGGGTTGGGTTATGCTGATGGCTAGGGTTAGAGAGACGGTTAGGGTTAGGATTGGACCTAGTGTTAGGGTTATGTGGAGGGCTAGGGTTAGAGAGGCGGTTAGGGTTAGGATTGGACCTAGGGTTAGGGTTATGTGGAGGGCTAGGGTTATAGAGGCGGTTAGGGTTAGGATTGGACCTAGGGCTAGGGTTATGTTGAGGTCTAGGGTTAGAGAGACGGTTAGCGTTAGGATTGGACCTAGGGTTAGGGTTATGTTGAGGGCTAGGGTTAGAGAGACGGTTAGGGTGAGGATTGGACCTAGGGCTAGGGTTAGGTTGAGGGCTAGGGTTAGCGAGAAGGTTAGGGTTAGGATTGAACCTAGGGTTAGGGTTACGTTGAGGGTTAGGGTTAGAGAGACGGTTAGGGTGAGGATTGGACCTAGGGTTAGGGTTATGTTGAGGGCTAGGGTTAGGGAGACGGTTAGGGTTAGGATTGGACCTACGGTTAGAGTTATGCTGAGGGCTAGGGTTAGAGAGGCGGTTAGGGTTAGGATTGGACCTAGGGTTAGGGTTATGTTGAGGGGTAGGCTTAGAGAGATGGTTAGGGTTAGGATTGGACCTAGGGTTAGGGTTATGTTGAGGGCTAGGGTTAGAGAGACAGTTAGGGTTAGGATTGGACCTAGGGTTAGGGTTATGTTGAAGGCTAGGGTTACAGAGACGGTTGGGCTAGGATTGGACCTAGGGTTAGGGTTATGTTGAGGGCTAGAGTTAGAGAGACAGTTAGGGTTAGGATTGGACCTAGGGTTAGGGTTATGTTGAAGGCTAGGGTTACAGAGACGGTTGGGCTAGGATTGGACCTAGGGTTAGGGTTATGTTGAGGGCTAGAGTTAGAGAGACAGTTAGGGTTAGGATTGGACCTCGGGTTAGGGTTTTGTTGAGGGCCAGAGTTAGAGAGACTGTTAGGGTTAGGATTGGACCTAGGGTTAGAGTTATGTTGAGGGCTAGGTTTAGAGAGACGGTTAGGGTTAGGATTGGACCTAGGGTTAGGGTTATGTTGAGGGCTAGGCTTAGAGAGACGGTTAGGGTTAGGATTGGACCTAGGGTTAGGGTTATGTTGAGGGCTAGGGTTAGAGAGACGGTTAGGGTTAGGATTGGTCCTAGGGTTAGGGTTATGTTGAGGGCTCGGGTTAGAGAGACGTTTAGGGTAAGGATTGGACCTAGGGTTAGGGTTATGTTGAGGGCTAGGGTTAAGGAGACGGTTAGGGTTAGGATTGGACCTAGGGTTAGGGTTATCTTGAGGGCTAGTGTTAGAGAGACGGTTAGGGTTAGGATTGGACCTAGGGTTAGGGTTATTTTGAGGGCTAGGGTTAGAGAGAAGGTTAGGGTTTTCGATTGGACTTAGGGTTAGGGTTATGTTGAGGGCTAGATTTAGAGAGACGGTTAGGGTTAGGATTGGACCTAGGGTTAGGGTTAGGTTGAGGGCTAGGTTTAGAGAGACGGTTAGGGTTACGATTGGACCTAGGGTTAGGGTTATGTTGAGGGCTAGGGTTAGAGAGACGGTTAGGGTTAGGATTGGTCCTAGGGTTGGGTTATGCTGATGGCTAGGGTTAGAGAGACGGTTAGGGTTAGGATTGGACCTAGGGTTAGGGTTATGTGGAGGGCTAGGGCTAGAGAGGCGGTTAGGGTTAGGATTGGACCTAGGGTTAGGGTTATGTGGAGGGCTAGGGTTATAGAGGCGGTTAGGGTTAGGATTGGACCTAGGGCTAGGGTTATGTTGTGGTCTAGGGTTAGAGAGACGGTTAGGGTTAGGATTGGACCTAGGGTTAGGGTTATGTTGAGGGCTAGGGTTAGAGAGACGGTTAGGGTGAGGATTGGACCTAGGGCTAGGGTTAGGTTGAGGGCTAGGGTTAGCGAGACGGTTAGGGTTAGGATTGAACCTAGGGTTAGGGTTACGTTGAGGGTTAGGGTTAGAGAGACGGTTAGGGTGAGGATTGGACCTAGGGTTAGGGTTATGTTGAGGGCTAGGGTTACGGAGACGGTTAGGGTTAGGATTGGACCTACGGTTAGAGTTATGTTGAGGGCTAGGGTTAGAGAGACGGTTAGGGTGAGGATTGGACCTAGGGTTAGGGTTATGTGGAGGGCTAGGTTTAGAGAGACGGTTTGGTTTAGGATTGGACCTAGGGTTAGAGTTATGTTGAGGGCTAGGCTTAGAGAGACGGTTAGGGTTCGGATTGGACCTAGGTTTAGGGTTATGTTGAGGGCTAGGGTTAGAGAGACGGTTAGGGTTAGGATTGGACCTAGGGTTAGGGTTATGTTGAGGGCTAGGCTTAGAGAGACGGTTAGGGTTAGGATTGGACATGGGGTTAGGGTTATGTTGAGGGCTAGGGTTAGAGAGACAGTTAGGGTTAGGATTGGACCTAGGGTTAGGGTTATGTTTAAGGCTAGGGTTAGAGAGACGGTTGGGGTTAGGATTGGACCTAGGGTTAGGGTTATGTTGAGGGCTAGGGTTAGAGAGACAGTTAGGGTTAGGATTGGACCTAGGGTTAGGGTTATGTTGAAGGCTAGGGTTAGAGAGACGGTTAGGGTTAGGATTGGACCTAGGGTTAGGGTTTTGTTGAGGGCCAGAGTTAGAGAGACTGTTAGGCTTACGATTAGACCTAGGGTTAGAGTTATGTTGAGGGCTAGGTTTAGAGAGACGGTTAGGGTTAGGATTGGACCTAGGGTTAGGGTTATGTTGAGGGCTAGGGTTAGAGAGACGGTTAGGGTTAGGATTGGACCTAGGGTTAGGGTTATGTTGAGGGCTAGGGTTAGAGAGGCTGTTAGGGTTAGGATTGGACCTAGGGTTAGGTTTATGTTGAGGGCTAGTCTTAGAGAGACGGTTAGGGTTAGGATTGGACCTAGGATTAGGGTTATGTTGAGGGCTAGGGTTAGAGAGACGGTTATGGTTAGGATTGGTCCTAGGGTTAGGGTTATGCTGAGGGCTCGGGTTAGAGAGACGTTTAGGGTTAGGATTGGACCTAGGGTTAGGGTTATGTTGAGGGCTAGGGTTAGAGAGGCGGTTAGGGTTAGGATTGGACCTAGGGTTAGGGTTATGTTGAGGGCTAGGCTTAGAGAGACGGTTAGGGTTAGGATTGGACCTAGGGTTAGGGTTATGTTGAGGGCTAGGGTTAGAGAGACAGTTAGGGTTAGGATTGGACCTAGGGTTAGGGTTATGTTGAGGGCTAGGGTTAGAGAGACGGTTGGGGTTAGGATTGGACCTAGGTTTAGGGTTATGTTGAGGGCTAGGGTTAGAGAGACAGTTAGGGTTAGGATTGGACCTAGGGTTAGGGTTATGTTTAAGGCTAGGGTTATTGAGACGGTTAGGGTTAGGATTGGACCTCGGGTTAGGGTTTTGTTGAGGGCCAGAGTTAGCGAGACTGTTAGGGTTAGGATTGGACCTAGGGTTAGAGTTATGTTGAGGGCTAGGTTTGGAGAGACGGTTAAGGTTAGGATTGGACCTAGGGTTAGGGTTATGTTGAGGGCTAGGGTTAGAGAGACGTTTAGGATTAGGATTGGACCTAGGGTTAGGGTTATGTTGAGGGCTAGGGTTAGAGAGACGGTTAGGTTTAGGATTGGACCTAGGGTTAGGGTTATGTTGAGGGCTAGGGTTAGAGAGACGGTTAGGGTTAGGATTGGACCTAGGGTTAGGGTTATGTTGAGGGCTAGGGTTAGAGAGACGGTTAGGGTTAGGATTGGACCTAGGGTTAGGGTTATGTTGAGGATAGATTCAGAGAGAAGGTTACGGTTAGGATTGGACCTAGGGTTAGGGTTATGTTGAGGGCTAGGTTTAGAGAGACGTTTAGGGTTAGGATTTGACCTAGGGTAAGGGTTATGTTGAGGGTTAGGGTTAGAGTGTCGGATACGGTTAGGATTGGACCTAGGGTTAGGGGTATGTTGAGGGCTAGGGTTAGAGAGACGGTTAGGGTTAGGATTCGACCTAGGGTTAGGGTTATGTTGAGGGCTAGGGTTAGAGAGGTGATTAGGGTTAGCATTGGACCTAGGGTTAAGGTTAGGTTGAGGGCTAGGGTTAGAGAGACAGTTAGGATGAGGATTGGACCTAGGGTTAGGGTTAGGTTGAGGGCTACGGTTAGAGAGACGGTTAGGGTTAGGATTGGACCTACGGTTACGGTTATGTTGAGGGCTAGAGTTAGAGAAACGGTTAGGGTTAGGATTGGACCTAGGGTTAGGGTTATGTTGAGGGCTAGGGTTAGAGAGACGGTTAGGGTTAGGATTGGACCTAGGGTTAGGGTTACGTTGAGGGCTAGGTTTAGAGAGACGGTTTGCTTTAGGATTGGACCTAGGGTTAGAGTTATTTTGAGGGCTAGGCTTAGAGAGACGGTTAGGGTTCGGATTGGACCTAGGGTTAGGGTTATGTTGAGGACTAGGCTTAGAGAGACGGTTAGGGTTAGGATTGGACCTAGGGTTAGGGTTATGTTGAGGGCTAGGGTTAGAGAGACAGTTAGGGTTAGGATTGGACCTAGGGTTAGGGTTATGTTGAGGGCTAGGCTTAGAGAGACGGTTAGTGTTAGTATTGGAGCTAGGGTTTGGGTTATGTTGAGGGCTAGTGTTAGACGGTTAGGGTTAGGTTTGGACCTAGGGTTAGGGTTATGTTGAGGGCTGGGGTTAGAGAGACGGTTAGGGTTAGGATTGGACCTAGGGTTAGGGTTATGTTGAGGGCTCGGGTTAGAGAGACGTTTTGGGTTAGGATTGGACCTAGGGTTAGGGTTAGGTTGAGAGCTAGGGTTAGAGAGACGGTTAGGGTTACGATTGGACCTAGGGTTAGGGTTATGTTGAGGGCTAGGGTTAGAGAGACGGTTAGGGTTAGGATTGGTCCTAGGGTTAGGGTTATGCTGATGGCTAGGGTTAGAGAGACGGTTAGGGTTAGGATTGGACCTAGGGTTAGGGTTATGCTGATGGCTAGGGTTAGAGAGACGGTTAGGGTTAGGATTGGACCTAGGGTTAGGGTTATGTGGAGGGCTAGGGTTAGTGATGCGGTTAGGGTTAGGATTGGACCTAGGGTTAGGGTTTAGTGGAGGGCTAGGTTTAGAGAGGCGGTTAGGGTTAGGATTGGCCCTAGGGCTAGGGTTAGGTGGAGGGCTAGGGTTAGAGAGACGGTTAGGGTTAGGATTGGACCTAGGGTTAGGGTTATG
The DNA here is from genome assembly GCF_964146895.1 of Miniopterus schreibersii. Lineage (NCBI taxonomy): Eukaryota > Metazoa > Chordata > Mammalia > Chiroptera > Miniopteridae > Miniopterus > Miniopterus schreibersii. Next base: position 39,597 of record NW_027669798.1, on the reverse strand, counting down.
TTGAGGGCTAGGGTTAGAGAGACGGTTAGGGTGAGGATTGGACCTAGGGTTAGGGTTATGTTGAGGGCTAGGGTTCGGAGACGGTTAGGGTTAGGATTGGACCTAGGGTTAGGGTTATGTTGAGGGCTAGGGTTAGAGAGACGGTTAGGGTTAGGATTGGACCTAGGGCTAGGGTTAGGTTGAGGGCTAGGGTTAGAGAGACGGTTAGGGTTAGGATTGACCTAGGGTTAGGGTTATGTTGAGGGTTAGGGTTAGAGAGACGGTTAGGGTTCGGATTGGACCTAGGGTTAGGGTTATGTTGAGGGCTAGGGTTAGAGAGACGGTTAGGGTTAGGATTGGACCTAGGGTTAGAGGTATGTTGAGGACTAGGGTTAGAGAGACGGTTAGGGTGAGGATTGGACCTAGGGTTACGGTTATGTTGAGGGCTAGGGTTAGAGAGACGGTTAGGGTTAGGATTGGACCTAGGGTTAGAGTTATGTTGAGGGCTAGGGTTAGAGAGAGGGTTAGGGTTAGGATTGGACCTAGGGTTAGGGTTATGTTGAGGGCTCGGGTTAGAGAGACGTTTATAGTTAGGATTGGACCTAGGGTTAGCGTTATGTTGAGTGCTAGGGTTAGAGAAACGGTTAGGGTGAGGATTCGACCTAGGGTTAGGGTTATGTTGAGGGCTAGGGTTAGAGAGATGATTAGGGTTAGGATTCGACCTAGGGTTAGGGTTATGTTGAGGGCTAGGGTTAGAGAGATGATTAGGGTTAGCATTGGACGTAGGGTTATGGTTAGGTTGAGGGCTAGGGTTAGAGAGACAGTTAGGATGAGGATTGGACCTAGGGTTAGGGTTAGGTTGAGGGCTACGGTTAGAGAGACGGTTAGAGTTAGGATTGGACCTACGGTTACGGTTATGTTGAGGGCTAGAGTTAGAGAGACGGTTAGGGTTAGGATTGGACCTAGGGTTAGTGTTAAGTTGAGGACTAGGGTTAGAGAGACGGTTAGGGTTAGGATTGGACCTAGGGTTAGGGTTATGTTGAGGGCTAGGGTTAGAGAGACAGTTAGGGTTAGGATTGGACCTAGGGTTAGGGTTATGTTGAGGGCTAGGGTTAGAGAGACGGTTAGGGTTAGGATTGGACCTCGGGTTAGGTTTATGTTGAGGGCTAGGCTTAGAGAGACGGTTACGGTTAGGATTGGACCTAGGGTTAGGGTTATGTTGAGGGCTCGGGTTAGAGAGATGTTTAGGTTTAGGATTGGACCTAGGGTTAGGGTTATGTTGAGGACTAGGGTTAGAGAGACGGTTACGGTTAGGATTGGACCTAGGGTTAGGGTTATGTTGAGGGCTCGGGTTAGAGAGGCGGTTAGGGTTAGGATTGGACCTAGGGTTAGGGTTATGTTGAGGGCTAGGCTTAGAGAGACGGTTAGTGTTAGTATTGGAGCTAGGGTTTGGGTTATGTTGAGGGCTAGTTGTAGACGGTTAGGGTTAGGTTTGGACCTAGGGTTAGGGTTATGTTGAGGGATGGGGTTAGAGAGACTGTTAGGGTTAGGATTGGACCTAGGGTTAGGGTTATGTTGAGGGCTCGGGTTAGAGAGACGTTTTGGGTTAGGATTGGACCTAGGGTTAGGGTTAGGTTGAGAGCTAGGGTTAGAGAGACGGTTAGGGTTACGATTGGACCTAGGGTTAGGGTTATGTTGAGGGCTAGGGTTAGAGAGAAAGTTAGGGTTAGGATTGGTCCTAGGGTTAGGGTTATGCTGATGGCTAGGGTTAGAGAGACGGTTAGGGTTAGGATTGGACCTACGGTTAGGGTTATGCTGATGGCTAGGGTTAGAGAGACGGTTAGGGTTAGGATTGGACCTAGGGTTAGGGTTATGTGGAGGGCTAGGGTTAGTGATGCGGTTAGGGTTAGGATTGGACCTAGGGTTAGGGTTTAGTGGAGGGCTAGGTTTAGAGAGGCGGTTAGGGTTAGGATTGGCCCTAGGGCTAGGGTTAGGTGGAGGGCTAGGGTTAGAGAGACGGTTAGGGTTAGGATTGGACCTAGGGTTAGGGTTATGTTGAGGGCTAGGTTTAGAGAGACGGTTAGGGTGAGGATTGGACCTAGGGTTAGGGTTATGTTGAGGGCTAGGGTTCAGAGACGGTTAGGGTTAGGATTGGACCTAGGGTTAGGGTTATGTTGAGGGCTAGGGTTAGAGAGACGTTTAGGGTTAGGATTGGACCTAGGGCTAGGGTTAGGTTGAGGGCTAGGGTTAGAGAGACGGTTAGGGTTAGGATTGGACCTAGGGTTAGGGTTATGTTGAGGGCTAAGGTTAGAGAGGCGGTTAGGGTTAGGATTGGACCTCGAGTTAGGTTTATGTTGAGGGCTAGGCTTAGAGAGACGGTTAGGGTTAGGATTGGACCTAGGGTTAGGGTTATGTTAAGGGCTCGGGTTAGAGAGACGGTTACGGTTAGGATTGGACCTAAGGTTAGGGTTATGTTGAGGGCTCGGGTTAGAGAGGCGGTTAGGGTTAGGATTGGACCTAGGGTTAGGGTTATGTTGAGGGCTAGGCTTAGAGAGACGGTTAGTGTTAGGATTGGAGCTAGGGTTAGGGTTATGTTGAGGGCTAGTGTTAGAAAGACGGTTAGGGTTAGGATTGGACCTAGGGTTAGCGTTATGTTGAGTGCTAGGGTTAGAGAGACGGTTAGGGTGAGGATTCGACCTAGGGTTAGTGTTATGTTGAGGGCTAGGGTTAGAGACACGGTTAGGGTCAGGATTGGACCTAGGGTTAGAGTTATGTTGAGGGTTAGGGTTAGAGTGTCGGTTAGGGTTAGGATTGGACCTAGAGTTAGGGTAATGTTGAGGATAGATTCAGAGAGAAGGTTACGGTTAGGATTGGACCTAGGGTTAGGGTTATGTTGAGGGCTAGGGTTAGAGAGACGGTTAGGGTTAGGATTGGACCTACGGTTAGAGTTATGTTGAGGGCTAGGGTTAGAGAGACGGTTAGGGTTAGGATTGGACCTAGGGTTAGAGTTATGTTGAGGGCTATAGTTAGAGAGACGGTTAGGGTTAGGATTGGACCTAGGGTTAGGGTTATGTTGAGGACTACGTTTAGAGAGACGGTTAGGGTTAGCATTGGACCTAGGGTTAAGGTTATGTTGAGGGCTAGGGTTAGAGAGACGGTTAGGGTTAGGATTGGACCTAGGGTTAGGGTTATGTTGAGGGCTAGGGTTGGAGAGACGGTTAGGGTTAGGATTGGACCTAGGGTTAAGGTTAGGTTGAGGGCTAGGTTTAGAGAGACAGTTAGGATGAGGATTGGACCTAGGGTTAGGGTTAGGTTGAGGGCTACGGTTAGAGAGACGGTTAGGGTTAGGATTGGACCTACGGTTACGGTTATGTTGAGGGCTAGAGTTAGAGAGACGGTTAGGGTTAGGATTGGACCTAGGGTTAGTGTTAAGATGAGGACTAGGGTTAGAGAGACGGTTAGGGTTAGGATTGGACCTAGGGTTAGGGTTATGTTGAGGGCTAGGTTAGAGAGACAGTTAGGGTTAGGATTGGACCTAGGGTTAGGGTTATGTTGAGGGCTAGGGTTGGAGAGACGGTTAGGGTTAGGATTGGACCTCGGGTTAGGTTTATGTTGAGGGCTAGGCTTAGAGAGACGGTTACGGTTAGGATTGGACCTAGGGTTAGGGTTATGTTGAGGGCTCGGGTTAGAGAGACGTTTAGGGTTAGGATTGGACCTAGGGTTAGGGTTATGTTGAGGACTAGGGTTAGAGAGACGGTTACGGTTAGGATTGGACCTAGGGTTAGGGTTATGTTGAGGGCTAGGGTTAGAGAGACGGTTAGGGTTAGGATTGGACCTCGGGTTAGGTTTATGTTGAGGGCTAGGCTTAGAGAGACGGTTACGGTTAGGATTGGACCTAGGGTTAGGGTTATGTTGAGGGCTAGGCTTAGAGAGACGGTTAGTGTTAGTATTGGAGCTAGGGTTTGGGTTTTGTTGAGGGCTAGTGTTAGACGGTTAGGGTTAGGTTTGGACCTAGGGTTAGGGTTATGTTGAGGGCTGGGGTTAGAGAGACGGTTAGGGTTAGGATTGGACCTAGGGTTAGGGTTATGTTGAGGGCTCGGGTTAGAGAGACGTTTTGGGTTAGGATTGGACCTAGGGTTAGGGTTAGGTTGAGAGCTAGGGTTAGAGAGACGGTTAGGGTTACGATTGGACCTAGGGTTAGGGTTATGTTGAGGGCTAGGGTTAGAGAGACGGTTAGGGTTAGGATTGGTCCTAGGGTTAGGGTTATGCTGATGGATAGGGTTAGAGAGACGGTTAGGGTTAGGATTGGACCTAGGGTTAGGGTTATGCTGATGGCTAGGGTTAGAGAGACGGTTAGGGTTAGGATTGGACCTAGGGTTAGGGTTATGTGGAGGGCTAGGGTTAGTGAGGCGGTTAGGGTTAGGATTGGACCTAGGGTTAGGGTTTAGTGGAGGGCTAGGTTTAGAGAGGCGGTTAGTGTTAGGATTGGCCCTAGGGCTAGGGTTAGGTGGAGGGCTAGGGTTAGAGAGACGGTTAGGGTTAGGATTGGACCTAGGGTTAGGGTTATGTTGAGGGCTAGGGTTAGAGAGACGGTTAGGGTGAGGATTGGACCTAGGGTTAGGGTTATGTTGAGGGCTAGTGTTAGAGAGACGGTTAGGGTTAGGATTGGACCTAGGGCTAGGGTTAGATTGAGGGCTAGGGTTAGAGAGACGGTTAGGGTTAGGATTGACCTAGGGTTAGGGTTATGTTGAGGGTTAGGGTTAGAGAGACGGTTAGGGTTCGGATTGGACCTAGGGTTAGGGTTATGTTGAGGGCTAGGGTTAGAGAGACGGTTAGGGTTAGGATTGGACCTAGGGTTAGAGCTATGTTGAGGGCTAGGGTTAGAGAGACGGTTAGGGTGAGGATTGGACCTAGGGTTACGGTTATGTTGAGGGCTAGGGTTAGAGAGACGGTTAGGGTGAGAATTGGACCTAGGGTTAGGGTTATGTTGAGGGCTAGGGTTAGAGAGACGGTTAGGGTGAGGATTGGACCTACGGCTAGGGTTAGGTTGAGGGCTAGGGTTAGAGAGACGGTTAGGGTTAGGATTGAACCTAGGGTTAGGGTTACGTTGAGGGTTAGGGTTAGAGAGACGGTTAGGGTGAGGATTGGACCTAGGGTTAGGGTTATGTTGAGGGCTAGGGTTAGAAAGACGGTTAGGGTTAGGATTGGACCTACGGTTAGAGTTATGTTGAGGGCTAGGGTTAGAGAGACGGTTAGGGTTAGGATTGGACCTAGGGTTAGAGTTATGTTGAGGGCTATAGTTAGAGAGACGGTTAGGGTTAGGATTGGACCTAGGGTTAGGGTTATGTTGAGGACTACGTTTAGAGAGACGGTTAGGGTTAGCATTGGACCTAGGGTTAAGGTTATGTTGAGGGCTAGGGTTAGAGAGACGGTTAGGGTTAGGATTGGACCTAGGGTTAGGGTTATGTTGAGGGCTAGGGTTAGAGAGACAGTTAGGGTTAGGATTGGACCTAGGGTTAGGGTTATGTTGAAGGCTAGGGTTAGAGAGACGGTTAGGGATAGGAATGGACCTCGGGTTAGGGTTTTGTTGAGGGCCAGAGTTAGAGAGACTGTTAGGGTTAGGATTGGACCTAGGGTTAGAGTTATGTTGAGGGCTAGGTTTAGAGAGACGGTTAGGGTTACGATTGGACCTAGGGTTAGGGTTATGTTGAGGGCTAGGGTTAGAGAGACGGTTAGTGTTAGGATTGGACCTAGGGTTAGGGTTATGTTGAGGGCTAGGGTTAGAGAGGCGGTTAGGGTTAGGATTGGACCTAGGGTTAGGTTTATGTTGAGGGCTAGGCTTAGAGAGACGGTTAGGGTTAGGATTGGACCTAGGGTTAGGGTTATGTTGAGGGCTAGGGTTAGAGAGACGGTTAGGGTTAGGATTGGTCCTAGGGTTAGGGTTACGTTGAGGGCTCGGGTTAGAGAGACGTTTAGGGTTAGGATTGGACCTAGGGTTAGGGTTATGTTGAGGGCTAGGGTTAGAGAGACGGTTAGGGTTAGGATTGGACCTAGGGTTAGGGTTATCTTGAGGGCTAGTGTTAGAGAGACGGTTAGGGTTAGGATTGGACCTAGGGTTAGGGTTATTTTGAGGGCTAGGGTTAGAGAGACGGTTAGGGTTTTCGATTGGACTTAGGGTTAGGGTTATGTTGAGGGCTAGATTTAGAGAGACGGTTAGGGTTAGGATTGGACCTAGGGTTAGAGTTAGGTTGAGGGCTAGGTTTAGAGAGACGGTTAGGGTTAGGATTGGACCTAGGGTTAGGGTTATGTTGAGGGCTAGGGTTAGAGAGACGGTTAGGGTTAGGATTGGTCCTAGGGTTGGGTTATGCTGATGGCTAGGGTTAGAGAGACGATTAGGGTTAGGATTGGACCTAGTGTTAGGGTTATGTGGAGGGCTAGGGTTAGAGAGGCGGTTAGGGTTAGGATTGGACCTAGGGTTAGGGTTATGTGGAGGGCTAGGGTTATAGAGGCGGTTAGGGTTAGGATTGGACCTAGGGCTAGGGTTATGTTGAGGTCTAGGGTTAGAGAGACGGTTAGCGTTAGGATTGGACCTAGGGTTAGGGTTATGTTGAGGGCTAGGGTTAGAGAGACGGTTAGGGTGAGGATTGGACCTAGGGCTAGGGTTAGGTTGAGGGCTAGGGTTAGCGAGAAGGTTAGGGTTAGGATTGAACCTAGGGTTAGGGTTACGTTGAGGGTTAGGGTTAGAGAGACGGTTAGGGTGAGGATTGGACCTAGGGTTAGGGTTATGTTGAGGGCTAGGGTTAGGGAGACGGTTAGGGTTAGGATTGGACCTACGGTTAGAGTTATGTTGAGGGCTAGGGTTAGAGAGGCGGTTAGGGTTAGGATTGGACCTAGGGTTAGGGTTATGTTGAGGGGTAGGCTTAGAGAGATGGTTAGGGTTAGGATTGGACCTAGGGTTAGGGTTATGTTGAGGGCTAGGGTTAGAGAGACAGTTAGGGTTAGGATTGGACCTAGGGTTAGGGTTATGTTGAAGGCTAGGGTTACAGAGACGGTTGGGCTAGGATTGGACCTAGGGTTAGGGTTATGTTGAGGGCTAGAGTTAGAGAGACAGTTAGGGTTAGGATTGGACCTAGGGTTAGGGTTATGTTGAAGGCTAGGGTTACAGAGACGGTTGGGCTAGGATTGGACCTAGGGTTAGGGTTATGTTGAGGGCTAGAGTTAGAGAGACAGTTAGGGTTAGGATTGGACCTCGGGTTAGGGTTTTGTTGAGGGCCAGAGTTAGAGAGACTGTTAGGGTTAGGATTGGACCTAGGGTTAGAGTTATGTTGAGGGCTAGGTTTAGAGAGACGGTTAGGGTTAGGATTGGACCTAGGGTTAGGGTTATGTTGAGGGCTAGGCTTAGAGAGACGGTTAGGGTTAGGATTGGACCTAGGGTTAGGGTTATGTTGAGGGCTAGGGTTAGAGAGACGGTTAGGGTTAGGATTGGACCTCGGGTTAGGTTTATGTTGAGGGCTAGGCTTAGAGAGACGGTTACGGTTAGGATTGGACCTAGGGTTAGGGTTATGTTGAGGGCTAGGCTTAGAGAGACGGTTAGTGTTAGTATTGGAGCTAGGGTTTGGGTTATGTTGAGGGCTAGTGTTAGACGGTTAGGGTTAGGTTTGGACCTAGGGTTAGGGTTATGTTGAGGGCTGGGGTTAGAGAGACGGTTAGGGTTAGGATCGGACCTAGGGTTAGGGTTATGTTGAGGGCTCGGGTTAGAGAGACGTTTTGGGTTAGGATTGGACCTAGGGTTAGGGTTAGGTTGAGAGCTAGGGTTAGAGAGACGGTTAGGGTTACGATTGGACCTAGGGTTAGGGTTATGTTGAGGGCTAGGGTTAGAGAGACGGTTAGGGTTAGGATTGGTCCTAGGGTTAGGGTTATGCTGATGGCTAGGGTTAGAGAGACGGTTAGGGTTAGGATTGGACCTAGGGTTAGGGTTATGTGGAGGGCTAGGGTTAGTGAGGCGGTTAGGGTTAGGATTGGACCTAGGGTTAGGGTTTAGTGGAGGGCTAGGTTTAGAGAGGCGGTTAGTGTTAGGATTGGCCCTAGGGCTAGGGTTAGGTGGAGGGCTAGGGTTAGAGAGACGGTTAGGGTTAGGATTGGACCTAGGGTTAGGGTTATGTTGAGGGCTAGGGTTAGAGAGACGGTTAGGGTGAGGATTGGACCTAGGGTTAGGGTTATGTTGAGGTCTAGGGTTCGGAGACGGTTAGGGTTAGGATTGGACCTAGGGCTAGGGTTAGATTGAGGGCTAGGGTTAGAGAGACGGTTAGGGTTAGGATTGACCTAGGGTTAGGGTTATGTTGAGGGTTAGGGTTAGAGAGACGGTTAGGGTTCGGATTGGACCTAGGGTTAGGGTTATGTTGAGGGCTAGGGTTAGAGAGACGGTTAGGGTTAGGATTGGACCTAGGGTTAGAGCTATGTTGAGGGCTAGGGTTAGAGAGACGGTTAGGGTGAGGATTGGACCTAGGGTTACGGTTATGTTGAGGGCTAGGGTTAGAGAGACGGTTAGGGTTAGGATTGGACCTAGGGTTAGAGTTATGTTGAGGGCTAGGGTTAGAGAGAGGGTTAGGGTTAGGATAGGACCTAGGGTTAGGGTTATGTTGAGGGCTCGGGTTAGAGAGACGTTTAGAGTTAGGATTGGACCTAGGGTTAGCGTTATGTTGAGTGCTAGGGTTAGAGAAACGGTTAGGGTGAGGATTGGACCTAGGGTTAGGGTTATGTTGAGGGCTAGGGTTAGAGAGACGGTTAGGGTGAGGATTGGACCTACGGCTAGGGTTAGGTTGAGGGCTAGGGTTAGAGAGACGGTTAGGGTTAGGATTGAACCTAGGGTTAGGGTTACGTTGAGGGTTAGGGTTAGAGAGACGGTTAGGGTGAGGATTGGACCTAGGGTTAGGGTTATGTTGAGGGCTAGGGTTAGAAAGACGGTTAGGGTTAGGATTGGACCTACGGTTAGAGTTATGTGGAGGGCTAGGGTTAGAGAGACGGTTAGGGTGAGGATTGGACCTAGGGTTTAGGGTTATGTTGAGGGCTAGGGTTAGAGAGACGGTTTGGGTTAGGATTGGACCTAGGGTTAGAGTTATGTTGAGGACTAGGTTTAGAGAGACCGTTAGGGTTAGGATTGGACCTAGGGTTAGGGTTTGTTGGGGCTAGGGTTAGAGAAGCGGTTAGGGTTAGGATTGGACCTAGGGCTAGGTTTATGTTGAGGGCTAGGGTTAGAGAGACGGTTAGGGTTAGGATTGGACCTAGGGTTAGAGTTATGTTGAGGGCTATAGTTAGAGAGACGGTTAGGGTGAGGATTGGACTTAGGGTTAGGGTTATGTGGAGGTCTAGGGTTAGAGAGGCGGTTAGGGTTAGGATTGGACCTAGGGCTAGTGTTAGTTTCAGGGCTAGGGTTAGAGAGACGGTTAGGGTTAGGATTGGGCCTAGGGTTAAAATTATGTTGAGGACTAGGGTTAGAGACACGGTTAGGGTGAGGATTCGACCTAGGGTTAGTGTTATGTTGAGGGCTAGGGTTAGAGACACGGTTAGGGTTAGGATTGGACCTAGGGTTAGAGTTATGTTGAGCGCTAGGTTTAGAGACACGGTTAGGGTTAGGATTGGACCTAGGATTAGGGTTATGATGAGGGCTCGGGTTAGAGAGACGTTTAGGATTAGGATTGGACATAGGGTTAGGGTTATGTTGAGGGCTAGGGTTAGAGAGAGGGTTAGGTTTAGGATTGGACCTAGGGTTAGGGTTATGTTGAGGGCTAGGGTTAGAGAGACGGTTAGGGTTAGGATTGGACCTAGGGTTAGGGTTATGTTGAGGGTTAGGGTTAGAGTGTCGGTTACGGTTAGGATTGGACCTAGGGTTAGGGTTATGTTGAGGGCTAGGGTTAGAGAGACGGTTAGGGTTAGGATTCGACCTAGGGTTAGGGTTATGTTGAGGGCTAGGGTTAGAGAGATGATTAGGGTTAGCATTGGACGTAGGGTTATGGTTAGGTTGAGGGCTAGGGTTAGAGAGACAGTTAGGATGAGGATTGGACCTAGGGTTAGGGTTAGGTTGAGGGCTACGGTTAGAGAGACGGTTAGAGTTAGGATTGGACCTACGGTTACGGTTATGTTGAGGGCTAGAGTTAGAGAGACGGTTAGGGTTAGGATTGGACCTAGGGTTAGTGTTAAGTTGAGGACTAGGGTTAGAGAGACGGTTAGGGTTAGGATTGGACCTAGGGTTAGGGTTATGTTGAGGGCTAGGGTTAGAGAGACAGTTAGGGTTAGGATTGGACCTAGGGTTAGGGTTATGTTGAGGGCTAGGGTTAGAGAGACGGTTAGGGTTAGGATTGGACCTCGGGTTAGGTTTATGTTGAGGGCTAGGCTTAGAGAGACGGTTACGGTTAGGATTGGACCTAGGGTTAGGGTTATGTTGAGGGCTCGGGTTAGAGAGATGTTTAGGTTTAGGATTGGACCTAGGGTTAGGGTTATGTTGAGGACTAGGGTTAGAGAGACGGTTACGGTTAGGATTGGACCTAGGGTTAGGGTTATGTTGAGGGCTCGGGTTAGAGAGGCGGTTAGGGTTAGGATTGGACCTAGGGTTAGGGTTATGTTGAGGGCTAGGCTTAGAGAGACGGTTAGTGTTAGTATTGGAGCTAGGGTTTGGGTTATGTTGAGGGCTAGTGTTAGACGGTTAGGGTTAGGTTTGGACCTAGGGTTAGGGTTATGTTGAGGGCTGGGGTTAGAGAGACTGTTAGGGTTAGGATTGGACCTAGGGTTAGGGTTATGTTGAGGGCTCGGGTTAGAGAGACGTTTTGGGTTAGGATTGGACCTAGGGTTAGGGTTAGGTTGAGAGCTAGGGTTAGAGAGACGGTTAGGGTTACGATTGGACCTAGGGTTAGGGTTATGTTGAGGGCTAGGGTTAGAGAGAAAGTTAGGGTTAGGATTGGTCCTAGGGTTAGGGTTATGCTGATGGCTAGGGTTAGAGAGACGGTTAGGGTTAGGATTGGACCTACGGTTAGGGTTATGCTGATGGCTAGGGTTAGAGAGACGGTTAGGGTTAGGATTGGACCTAGGGTTAGGGTTATGTGGAGGGCTAGGGTTAGTGATGCGGTTAGGGTTAGGATTGGACCTAGGGTTAGGGTTTAGTGGAGGGCTAGGTTTAGAGAGGCGGTTAGGGTTAGGATTGGCCCTAGGGCTAGGGTTAGGTGGAGGGCTAGGGTTAGAGAGACGGTTAGGTTTAGGATTGGACCTAGGGTTAGGGTTATGTTGAGGGCTAGGTTTAGAGAGACGGTTAGGGTGAGGATTGGACCTAGGGTTAGGGTTATGTTGAGGGCTAGGGTTCAGAGACGGTTAGGGTTAGGATTGGACCTAGGGTTAGGGTTATGTTGAGGGCTAGGGTTAGAGAGACGTTTAGGGTTAGGATTGGACCTAGGGCTAGGGTTAGGTTGAGGGCTAGGGTTAGAGAGACGGTTAGGGTTAGGATTGGACCTAGGGTTAGGGTTATGTTGAGGGCTAAGGTTAGAGAGGCGGTTAGGGTTAGGATTGGACCTCGAGTTAGGTTTATGTTGAGGGCTAGGCTTAGAGAGACGGTTAGGGTTAGGATTGGACCTAGGGTTAGGGTTATGTTAAGGGCTCGGGTTAGAGAGACGGTTACGGTTAGGATTGGACCTAAGGTTAGGGTTATGTTGAGGGCTCGGGTTAGAGAGGCGGTTAGGGTTAGGATTGGACCTAGGGTTAGGGTTATGTTGAGGGCTAGGCTTAGAGAGACGGTTAGTGTTAGGATTGGAGCTAGGGTTAGGGTTATGTTGAGGGCTAGTGTTAGAAAGACGGTTAGGGTTAGGATTGGACCTAGGGTTAGTGTTATGTTGAGGGCTAGGGTTAGAGACACGGTTAGGGTCAGGATTGGACCTAGGGTTAGAGTTATGTTGAGCGCTAGGGTTAGAGACACGGTTAGGGTTAGGATTGGACCTAGGATTAGGGTTATGATGAGGGCTCGGGTTAGAGAGACGTTTAGGATTAGGATTGGACCTAGGGTTAGGGTTATGTTGAGGGCTAGGGTTAGAGAGACGGTTAGGTTTAGGATTGGACCTAGGGTTAGGGTTATGTTGAGGGCTAGGGTTAGAGAGACGGTTAGGGTTAGGATTGGACCTAGGGTTAGGGTTATGTTGAGGGCTAGGGTTAGAGAGACGGTTAGGGTTAGGATTGGACCTAGAGTTAGGGTAATGTTGAGGATAGATTCAGAGAGAAGGTTACGGTTAGGATTGGACCTAGGGTTAGGGTTATGTTGAGGGCTAGGGTTAGAGAGACGTTTAGGGTTAGGATTTGACCTAGGGTTAGGGTTATGTTGAGGGTTAGGGTTAGAGTGTCGGTTACGGTTAGGATTGGACCTAGGGTTAGGGTTATGTTGAGGGCTAGGGTTAGAGAGACGGTTAGGGTTAGGATTCGACCTAGGGCTAGGGTTATGTTGAGGGCTAGGGTTAGAGAGATGATTAGGGTTAGCATTGGACCTAGGGTTAAGGTTAGGTTGAGGGCTAGGGTTAGAGAGACAGTTAGGATGAGGATTGGACCTAGGGTTAGGGTTAGGTTGAGGGCTACCGTTAGAGAGACGGTTAGGGTTAGGATTGGACCTACGGTTACGGTTATGTTGAGGGCTAGAGTTAGAGAGACGGTTAGGGTTAGTATTGGACCTAGGGTTAGTGTTAAGATGAGGACTAGGGTTAGAGAGACGGTTAGGGTTAGGATTGGACCTAGGGTTAGGGTTATGTTGAGGGCTAGGTTAGAGAGACAGTTAGGGTTAGGATTGGACCTAGGGTTAGGGTTATGTTGAGGGCTAGGGTTGGAGAGACGGTTAGGGTTAGGATTGGACCTCGGGTTAGGTTTATGTTGAGGGCTAGGCTTAGAGAGACGGTTACGGTTAGGATTGGACCTAGGGTTAGGGTTATGTTGAGGGCTCGGGTTAGAGAGACGTTTAGGGTTAGGATTGGACCTAGGGTTAGGGTTATGTTGAGGACTAGGGTTAGAGAGACGGTTACGGTTAGGATTGGACCTAGGGTTAGGGTTATGTTGAGGGCTAGGGTTAGAGAGACGGTTAGGGTTAGGATTGGACCTCGGGTTAGGTTTATGTTGAGGGCTAGGCTTAGAGAGACGGTTACGGTTAGGATTGGACCTAGGGTTAGGGTTATGTTGAGGGCTAGGCTTAGAGAGACGGTTAGTGTTAGTATTGGAGCTAGGGTTTGGGTTATGTTGAGGGCTAGTGTTAGCCGGTTAGGGTTAGGTTTGGACCTAGGGTTAGGGTTATGTTGAGGGCTGGGGTTAGAGAGACGGTTAGGGTTAGGATTGGACCTAGGGTTAGGGTTATGTTGAGGGCTCGGGTTAGAGAGACGTTTTGGGTTAGGATTGGACCTAGGGTTAGGGTTAGGTTGAGAGCTAGGGTTAGAGAGACGGTTAGGGTTACGATTGGACCTAGGGTTAGGGTTATGTTGAGGGCTAGGGTTAGAGAGACGGTTAGGGTTAGGATTGGTCCTAGGGTTAGGGTTATGCTGATGGATAGGGTTAGAGAGACGGTTAGGGTTAGGATTGGACCTAGGGTTAGGGTTATGCTGATGGCTAGGGTTAGAGAGACGGTTAGGGTTAGGATTGGACCTAGGGTTAGGGTTATGTGGAGGGCTAGGGTTAGTGAGGCGGTTAGGGTTAGGATTGGACCTAGGGTTAGGGTTTAGTGGAGGGCTAGGTTTAGAGAGGCGGTTAGTGTTAGGATTGGCCCTAGGGCTAGGGTTAGGTGGAGGGCTAGGGTTAGAGAGACGGTTAGGGTTAGGATTGGACCTAGGGTTAGGGTTATGTTGAGGGCTAGGGTTAGAGAGACGGTTAGGGTGAGGATTGGACCTAGGGTTAGGGTTATGTTGAGGTCGAGGGTTCGGAGACGGTTAGGGTTAGGATTGGACCTAGGGTTAGGGTTATGTTGAGGGCTAGTGTTAGAGAGACGGTTAGGGTTAGGATTGGACCTAGGGCTAGGGTTAGATTGAGGGCTAGGGTTAGAGAGACGGTTAGGGTTAGGATTGACCTAGGGTTAGGGTTATGTTGAGGGTTAGGGTTAGAGAGACGGTTAGGGTTCGGATTGGACCTAGGGTTAGGGTTATGTTGAGGGCTAGGGTTAGAGAGACGGTTAGGGTTAGGATTGGACCTAGGGTTAGAGCTATGTTGAGGGCTAGGGTTAGAGAGACGGTTAGGGTGAGGATTGGACCTAGGGTTACGGTTATGTTGAGGGCTAGGGTTAGAGAGATGGTTAGGGTTAGGATTGGACCTAGGGTTAGAGTTATGTTGAGGGCTAGGGTTAGAGAGAGGGTTAGGGTTAGGATAGGACCTAGGGTTAGGGTTATGTTGAGGGCTCGGGTTAGAGAGACGTTTAGAGTTAGGATTGGACCTAGGGTTAGCGTTATGTTGAGTGCTAGGGTTAGAGAAACGGTTAGGGTGAGGATTGGACCTAGGGTTAGGGTTATGTTGAGGGCTAGGGTTAGAGAGACGGTTAGGGTGAGGATTGGACCTACGGCTAGGGTTAGGTTGAGGGCTAGGGTTAGAGAGACGGTTAGGGTTAGGATTGAACCTAGGGTTATGGTTACGTTGAGGGTTAGGGTTAGAGAGACGGTTAGGGTGAGGATTGGACCTAGGGTTAGGGTTATGTTGAGGGCTAGGGTTAGAAAGACGGTTAGGGTTAGGATTGGACCTACGGTTAGAGTTATGTTGAGGGCTAGGGTTAGAGAGACGGTTAGGGTGAGGATTGGACCTAGGGTTTAGGGTTATGTTGAGGGCTAGGGTTAGAGAGACGGTTTGGGTTAGGATTGGACCTAGGGTTAGAGTTATGTTGAGGACTAGGTTTAGAGAGACCGTTAGGGTTAGGATTGGACCTAGGGTTAGGGTTTGTTGGGGCTAGGGTTAGAGAAGCGGTTAGGGTTAGGATTGGACCTAGGGCTAGGTTTATGTTGAGGGCTAGGGTTAGAGAGACGGTTAGGGTTAGGATTGGACCTAGGGTTAGAGTTATGTTGAGGGCTCTAGTTAGAGAGACGGTTAGGGTGAGGATTGGACTTAGGGTTAGGGTTATGTGGAGGTCTAGGGTTAGAGAGGCGGTTAGGGTTAGGATTGGACCTAGGGCTAGTGTTAGTTTCAGGGCTAGGGTTAGAGAGACGGTTAGGGTTAGGATTGGGCCTAGGGTTAGAATTATGTTGAGGACTAGGGTTAGAGAGACGGTTAGGGTTAGGATTGGACCTAGGGTTAGGGTTATGTTGAGGACTACGTTTAGAGAGACGGTTAGGGTTAGCATTGGACCTAGGGTTAAGGTTATGTTGAGGGCTAGGGTTAGAGAGACGGTTAGGGTTAGGATTGGACCTAGGGTTAGGGTTATGTTGAGGGCTAGGGTTAGAGAGACAGTTAGGGTTAGGATTGGACCTAGGGTTAGGGTTATGTTGAAGGCTAGGGTTAGAGAGACGGTTAGGGATAGGATTGGACCTCGGGTTAGGGTTTTGTTGAGGGCCAGAGTTAGAGAGACTGTTAGGGTTAGGATTGGACCTAGGGTTAGAGTTATGTTGAGGGCTAGGTTTAGAGAGACGGTTAGGGTTACGATTGGACCTAGGGTTAGGGTTATGTTGAGGGCTAGGGTTAGAGAGACGGTTAGTGTTAGGATTGGACCTAGGGTTAGGGTTATGTTGAGGGCTAGGGTTAGAGAGGCGGTTAGGGTTAGGATTGGACCTAGGGTTAGGTTTATGTTGAGGGCTAGGCTTAGAGAGACGGTTAGGGTTAGGATTGGACCTAGGGTTAGGGTTATGTTGAGGGCTAGGGTTAGAGAGACGGTTAGGGTTAGGATTGGTCCTAGGATTAGGGTTACGTTGAGGGCTCGGGTTAGAGAGACGTTTAGGGTTAGGATTGGACCTAGGGTTAGGGTTATGTTGAGGGCTAGGGTTAGAGAGACGGTTAGGGTTAGGATTGGACCTAGGGTTAGGGTTATCTTGAGGGCTAGTGTTAGAGAGACGGTTAGGGTTAGGATTGGACCTAGGGTTAGGGTTATTTTGAGGGCTAGGGTTAGAGAGACGGTTAGGGTTTTCGATTGGACTTAGGGTTAGGGTTATGTTGAGGGCTAGATTTAGAGAGACGGTTAGGGTTAGGATTGGACCTAGGGTTAGAGTTAGGTTGAGGGCTAGGTTTAGAGAGACGGTTAGGGTTAGGATTGGACCTAGGGTTAGGGTTATGTTGAGGGCTAGGGTTAGAGAGACGGTTAGGGTTAGGATTGGTCCTAGGGTTGGGTTATGCTGATGGCTAGGGTTAGAGAGACGGTTAGGGTTAGGATTGGACCTAGTGTTAGGGTTATGTGGAGGGCTAGGGTTAGAGAGGCGGTTAGGGTTAGGATTGGACCTAGGGTTAGGGTTATGTGGAGGGCTAGGGTTATAGAGGCGGTTAGGGTTAGGATTGGACCTAGGGCTAGGGTTATGTTGAGGTCTAGGGTTAGAGAGACGGTTAGCGTTAGGATTGGACCTAGGGTTAGGGTTATGTTGAGGGCTAGGGTTAGAGAGACGGTTAGGGTGAGGATTGGACCTAGGGCTAGGGTTAGGTTGAGGGCTAGGGTTAGCGAGAAGGTTAGGGTTAGGATTGAACCTAGGGTTAGGGTTACGTTGAGGGTTAGGGTTAGAGAGACGGTTAGGGTGAGGATTGGACCTAGGGTTAGGGTTATGTTGAGGGCTAGGGTTAGGGAGACGGTTAGGGTTAGGATTGGACCTACGGTTAGAGTTATGTTGAGGGCTAGGGTTAGAGAGGCGGTTAGGGTTAGGATTGGACCTAGGGTTAGGGTTATGTTGAGGGGTAGGCTTAGAGAGATGGTTAGGGTTAGGATTGGACCTAGGGTTAGGGTTATGTTGAGGGCTAGGGTTAGAGAGACAGTTAGGGTTAGGATTGGACCTAGGGTTAGGGTTATGTTGAAGGCTAGGGTTACAGAGACGGTTGGGCTAGGATTGGACCTAGGGTTAGGGTTATGTTGAGGGCTAGAGTTAGAGAGACAGTTAGGGTTAGGATTGGACCTAGGGTTAGGGTTATGTTGAAGGCTAGGGTTACAGAGACGGTTGGGCTAGGATTGTACCTAGGGTTAGGGTTATGTTGAGGGCTAGAGTTAGAGAGACAGTTAGGGTTAGGATTGGACCTCGGGTTAGGGTTTTGTTGAGGGCCAGAGTTAGAGAGACTGTTAGGGTTAGGATTGGACCTAGGGTTAGAGTTATGTTGAGGGCTAGGTTTAGAGAGACGGTTAGGGTTAGGATTGGACCTAGGGTTAGGGTTATGTTGAGGGCTAGGCTTAGAGAGACGGTTAGGGTTAGGATTGGACCTAGGGTTAGGGTTATGTTGAGGGCTAGGGTTAGAGAGACGGTTAGGGTTAGGATTGGACCTCGGGTTAGGTTTATGTTGAGGGCTAGGCTTAGAGAGACGGTTACGGTTAGGATTGGACCTAGGGTTAGGGTTATGTTGAGGGCTAGGCTTAGAGAGACGGTTAGTGTTAGTATTGGAGCTAGGGTTTGGGTTATGTTGAGGGCTAGTGTTAGACGGTTAGGGTTAGGTTTGGACCTAGGGTTAGGGTTATGTTGAGGGCTGGGGTTAGAGAGACGGTTAGGGTTAGGATTGGACCTAGGGTTAGGGTTATGTTGAGGGCTCGGGTTAGAGAGACGTTTTGGGTTAGGATTGGACCTAGGGTTAGGGTTAGGTTGAGAGCTAGGGTTAGAGAGACGGTTAGGGTTACGATTGGACCTAGGGTTAGGGTTATGTTGAGGGCTAGGGTTAGAGAGACGGTTAGGGTTAGGATTGGTCCTAGGGTTAGGGTTATGCTGATGGATAGGGTTAGAGAGACGGTTAGGGTTAGGATTGGACCTAGGGTTAGGGTTATGCTGATGGCTAG
This sequence comes from Miniopterus schreibersii, assembly GCF_964146895.1. Taxonomy (NCBI): domain Eukaryota; kingdom Metazoa; phylum Chordata; class Mammalia; order Chiroptera; family Miniopteridae; genus Miniopterus; species Miniopterus schreibersii. Next base: position 21,689 of record NW_027669798.1, on the reverse strand, counting down.
GGTTAGAGAGACGGTTAGGGTTAGGATTGGACCTAGGGTTAGGGTTATGTGGAGGGCTAGGGTTAGTGAGGCGGTTAGGGTTAGGATTGGACCTAGGGTTAGGGTTTAGTGGAGGGCTAGGTTTAGAGAGGCGGTTAGTGTTAGGATTGGCCCTAGGGCTAGGGTTAGGTGGAGGGCTAGGGTTAGAGAGACGGTTAGGGTTAGGATTGGACCTAGGGTTAGGGTTATGTTGAGGGCTAGGGTTAGAGAGACGGTTAGGGTGAGGATTGGACCTAGGGTTAGGGTTATGTTGAGGTCTAGGGTTCGGAGACGGTTAGGGTTAGGATTGGACCTAGGGTTAGGGTTATGTTGAGGGCTAGTGTTAGAGAGACGGTTAGGGTTAGGATTGGACCTAGGGCTAGGGTTAGATTGAGGGCTAGGGTTAGAGAGACGGTTAGGGTTAGGATTGACCTAGGGTTAGGGTTATGTTGAGGGTTAGGGTTAGAGAGACGGTTAGGGTTCGGATTGGACCTAGGGTTAGGGTTATGTTGAGGGCTAGGGTTAGAGAGACGGTTAGGGTTAGGATTGGACCTAGGGTTAGAGCTATGTTGAGGGCTAGGGTTAGAGAGACGGTTAGGGTGAGGATTGGACCTAGGGTTACGGTTATGTTGAGGGCTAGGGTTAGAGAGACGGTTAGGGTTAGGATTGGACCTAGGGTTAGAGTTATGTTGAGGGCTAGGGTTAGAGAGAGGGTTAGGGTTAGGATAGGACCTAGGGTTAGGGTTATGTTGAGGGCTCGGGTTAGAGAGACGTTTAGAGTTAGGATTGGACCTAGGGTTAGCGTTATGTTGAGTGCTAGGGTTAGAGAAACGGTTAGGGTGAGGATTGGACCTAGGGTTAGGGTTATGTTGAGGGCTAGGGTTAGAGAGACGGTTAGGGTGAGGATTGGACCTAGGGCTAGGGTTAGGTTGAGGGCTAGGGTTAGAGAGACGGTTAGGGTTAGGATTGAACCTAGGGTTAGGGTTACGTTGAGGGTTAGGGTTAGAGAGACGGTTAGGGTGAGGATTGGACCTAGGGTTAGGGTTATGTTGAGGGCTAGGGTTAGAAAGACGGTTAGGGTTAGGATTGGACCTACGGTTAGAGTTATGTTGAGGGCTAGGGTTAGAGAGACGGTTAGGGTGAGGATTGGACCTAGGGTTTAGGGTTATGTTGAGGGCTAGGGTTAGAGAGACGGTTTGGGTTAGGATTGGACCTAGGGTTAGAGTTATGTTGAGGACTAGGTTTAGAGAGACCGTTAGGGTTAGGATTGGACCTAGGGTTAGGGTTTGTTGGGGCTAGGGTTAGAGAAGCGGTTAGGGTTAGGATTGGACCTAGGGCTAGGTTTATGTTGAGGGCTAGGGTTAGAGAGACGGTTAGGGTTAGGATTGGACCTAGGGTTAGAGTTATGTTGAGGGCTATAGTTAGAGAGACGGTTAGGGTGAGGATTGGACTTAGGGTTAGGGTTATGTGGAGGTCTAGGGTTAGAGAGGCGGTTAGGGTTAGGATTGGACCTAGGGTTAGTGTTAGTTTCAGGGCTAGGGTTAGAGAGACGGTTAGGGTTAGGATTGGGCCTAGGGTTAGAATTATGTTGAGGACTAGGGTTAGAGAGACGGTTAGGGTTAGGATTGGACCTAGGGTTAGGGTTATGTTGAGGACTACGTTTAGAGAGACGGTTAGGGTTAGCATTGGACCTAGGGTTAAGGTTATGTTGAGGGCTAGGGTTAGAGAGACGGTTAGGGTTAGGATTGGACCTAGGGTTAGGGTTATGTTGAGGGCTAGGGTTAGAGAGACAGTTAGGGTTAGGATTGGACCTAGGTTTAGGGTTATGTTGAAGGCTAGGGTTAGAGAGACGGTTAGGGATAGGATTGGACCTCGGGTTAGGGTTTTGTTGAGGGCCAGAGTTAGAGAGACTGTTAGGGTTAGGATTGGACCTAGGGTTAGAGTTATGTTGAGGGCTAGGTTTAGAGAGACGGTTAGGGTTACGATTGGACCTAGGGTTAGGGTTATGTTGAGGGCTAGGGTTAGAGAGACGGTTAGTGTTAGGATTGGACCTAGGGTTAGGGTTATGTTGAGGGCTAGGGTTAGAGAGGCGGTTAGGGTTAGGATTGGACCTAGGGTTAGGTTTATGTTGAGGGCTAGGCTTAGAGAGACGGTTAGGGTTAGGATTGGACCTAGGGTTAGGGTTATGTTGAGGGCTAGGGTTAGAGAGACGGTTAGGGTTAGGATTGGTCCTAGGGTTAGGGTTACGTTGAGGGCTCGGGTTAGAGAGACGTTTAGGGTTAGGATTGGACCTAGGGTTAGGGTTATGTTGAGGGCTAGGGTTAGAGAGACGGTTAGGGTTAGGATTGGACCTAGGGTTAGGGTTATCTTGAGGGCTAGTGTTAGAGAGACGGTTAGGGTTAGGATTGGACCTAGGGTTAGGGTTATTTTGAGGGCTAGGGTTAGAGAGACGGTTAGGGTTTTCGATTGGACTTAGGGTTAGGGTTATGTTGAGGGCTAGATTTAGAGAGACGGTTAGGGTTAGGATTGGACCTAGGGTTAGAGTTAGGTTGAGGGCTAGGTTTAGAGAGACGGTTAGGGTTAGGATTGGACCTAGGGTTAGGGTTATGTTGAGGGCTAGGGTTAGAGAGACGGTTAGGGTTAGGATTGGTCCTAGGGTTTGGTTATGCTGATGGCTAGGGTTAGAGAGACGGTTAGGGTTAGGATTGGACCTAGTGTTAGGGTTATGTGGAGGGCTAGGGTTAGAGAGGCGGTTAGGGTTAGGATTGGACCTAGGGTTAGGGTTATGTGGAGGGCTAGGGTTATAGAGGCGGTTAGGGTTAGGATTGGACCTAGGGCTAGGGTTATGTTGAGGTCTAGGGTTAGAGAGACGGTTAGCGTTAGGATTGGACCTAGGGTTAGGGTTATGTTGAGGGCTAGGGTTAGAGAGACGGTTAGGGTGAGGATTGGACCTAGGGCTAGGGTTAGGTTGAGGGCTAGGGTTAGCGAGAAGGTTAGGGTTAGGATTGAACCTAGGGTTAGGGTTACGTTGAGGGTTAGGGTTAGAGAGACGGTTAGGGTGAGGATTGGACCTAGGGTTAGGGTTATGTTGAGGGCTAGGGTTAGGGAGACGGTTAGGGTTAGGATTGGACCTACGGTTAGAGTTATGCTGAGGGCTAGGGTTAGAGAGGCGGTTAGGGTTAGGATTGGACCTAGGGTTAGGGTTATGTTGAGGGGTAGGCTTAGAGAGATGGTTAGGGTTAGGATTGGACCTAGGGTTAGGGTTATGTTGAGGGCTAGGGTTAGAGAGACAGTTAGGGTTAGGATTGGACCTAGGGTTAGGGTTATGTTGAAGGCTAGGGTTACAGAGACGGTTGGGCTAGGATTGGACCTAGGGTTAGGGTTATGTTGAGGGCTAGAGTTAGAGAGACAGTTAGGGTTAGGATTGGACCTAGGGTTAGGGTTATGTTGAAGGCTAGGGTTACAGAGACGGTTGGGCTAGGATTGGACCTAGGGTTAGGGTTATGTTGAGGGCTAGAGTTAGAGAGACAGTTAGGGTTAGGATTGGACCTCGGGTTAGGGTTTTGTTGAGGGCCAGAGTTAGAGAGACTGTTAGGGTTAGGATTGGACCTAGGGTTAGAGTTATGTTGAGGGCTAGGTTTAGAGAGACGGTTAGGGTTAGGATTGGACCTAGGGTTAGGGTTATGTTGAGGGCTAGGCTTAGAGAGACGGTTAGGGTTAGGATTGGACCTAGGGTTAGGGTTATGTTGAGGGCTAGGGTTAGAGAGACGGTTAGGGTTAGGATTGGTCCTAGGGTTAGGGTTATGTTGAGGGCTCGGGTTAGAGAGACGTTTAGGGTAAGGATTGGACCTAGGGTTAGGGTTATGTTGAGGGCTAGGGTTAAGGAGACGGTTAGGGTTAGGATTGGACCTAGGGTTAGGGTTATCTTGAGGGCTAGTGTTAGAGAGACGGTTAGGGTTAGGATTGGACCTAGGGTTAGGGTTATTTTGAGGGCTAGGGTTAGAGAGACGGTTAGGGTTTTCGATTGGACTTAGGGTTAGGGTTATGTTGAGGGCTAGATTTAGAGAGACGGTTAGGGTTAGGATTGGACCTAGGGTTAGGGTTAGGTTGAGGGCTAGGTTTAGAGAGACGGTTAGGGTTACGATTGGACCTAGGGTTAGGGTTATGTTGAGGGCTAGGGTTAGAGAGACGGTTAGGGTTAGGATTGGTCCTAGGGTTGGGTTATGCTGATGGCTAGGGTTAGAGAGACGGTTAGGGTTAGGATTGGACCTAGGGTTAGGGTTATGTGGAGGGCTAGGGCTAGAGAGGCGGTTAGGGTTAGGATTGGACCTAGGGTTAGGGTTATGTGGAGGGCTAGGGTTATAGAGGCGGTTAGGGTTAGGATTGGACCTAGGGCTAGGGTTATGTTGTGGTCTAGGGTTAGAGAGACGGTTAGGGTTAGGATTGGACCTAGGGTTAGGGTTATGTTGAGGGCTAGGGTTAGAGAGACGGTTAGGGTGAGGATTGGACCTAGGGCTAGGGTTAGGTTGAGGGCTAGGGTTAGCGAGACGGTTAGGGTTAGGATTGAACCTAGGGTTAGGGTTACGTTGAGGGTTAGGGTTAGAGAGACGGTTAGGGTGAGGATTGGACCTAGGGTTAGGGTTATGTTGAGGGCTAGGGTTACGGAGACGGTTAGGGTTAGGATTGGACCTACGGTTAGAGTTATGTTGAGGGCTAGGGTTAGAGAGACGGTTAGGGTGAGGATTGGACCTAGGGTTAGGGTTATGTGGAGGGCTAGGTTTAGAGAGACGGTTTGGTTTAGGATTGGACCTAGGGTTAGAGTTATGTTGAGGGCTAGGCTTAGAGAGACGGTTAGGGTTCGGATTGGACCTAGGTTTAGGGTGATGTTGAGGGCTAGGGTTAGAGAGACGGTTAGGGTTAGGATTGGACCTAGGGTTAGGGTTATGTTGAGGGCTAGGCTTAGAGAGACGGTTAGGGTTAGGATTGGATATAGGGTTAGGGTTATGTTGAGGGCTAGGGTTAGAGAGACAGTTAGGGTTAGGATTGGACCTAGGGTTAGGGTTATGTTTAAGGCTAGGGTTAGAGAGACGGTTGGGGTTAGGATTGGACCTAGGGTTAGGGTTATGTTGAGGGCTAGGGTTAGAGAGACAGTTAGGGTTAGGATTGGACCTAGGGTTAGGGTTATGTTGAAGGCTAGGGTTAGAGAGACGGTTAGGGTTAGGATTGGACCTAGGGTTAGGGTTTTGTTGAGGGCCAGAGTTAGAGAGACTGTTAGGCTTACGATTAGACCTAGGGTTAGAGTTATGTTGAGGGCTAGGTTTAGAGAGACGGTTAGGGTTAGGATTGGACCTAGGGTTAGGGTTATGTTGAGGGCTAGGGTTAGAGAGACGGTTAGGGTTAGGATTGGACCTAGGGTTAGGGTTATGTTGAGGGCTAGGGTTAGAGAGGCTGTTAGGGTTAGGATTGGACCTAGGGTTAGGTTTATGTTGAGGGCTAGTCTTAGAGAGACGGTTAGGGTTAGGATTGGACCTAGGATTAGGGTTATGTTGAGGGCTAGGGTTAGAGAGACGGTTATGGTTAGGATTGGTCCTAGGGTTAGGGTTATGCTGAGGGCTCGGGTTAGAGAGACGTTTAGGGTTAGGATTGGACCTAGGGTTAGGGTTATGTTGAGGGCTAGGGTTAGAGAGGCGGTTAGGGTTAGGATTGGACCTAGGGTTAGGGTTATGTTGAGGGCTAGGCTTAGAGAGACGGTTAGGGTTAGGATTGGACCTAGGGTTAGGGTTATGTTGAGGGCTAGGGTTAGAGAGACAGTTAGGGTTAGGATTGGACCTAGGGTTAGGGTTATGTTGAGGGCTAGGGTTAGAGAGACGGTTGGGGTTAGGATTGGACCTAGGTTTAGGGTTATGTTGAGGGCTAGGGTTAGAGAGACAGTTAGGGTTAGGATTGGACCTAGGGTTAGGGTTATGTTTAAGGCTAGGGTTATTGAGACGGTTAGGGTTAGGATTGGACCTCGGGTTAGGGTTTTGTTGAGGGCCAGAGTTAGCGAGACTGTTAGGGTTAGGATTGGACCTAGGGTTAGAGTTATGTTGAGGGCTAGGTTTGGAGAGACGGTTAAGGTTAGGATTGGACCTAGGGTTAGGGTTATGTTGAGGGCTAGGGTTAGAGAGACGTTTAGGATTAGGATTGGACCTAGGGTTAGGGTTATGTTGAGGGCTAGGGTTAGAGAGACGGTTAGGTTTAGGATTGGACCTAGGGTTAGGGTTATGTTGAGGGCTAGGGTTAGAGAGACGGTTAGGGTTAGGATTGGACCTAGGGTTAGGGTTATGTTGAGGGCTAGGGTTAGAGAGACGGTTAGGGTTAGGATTGGACCTAGGGTTAGGGTTATGTTGAGGATAGATTCAGAGAGAAGGTTACGGTTAGGATTGGACCTAGGGTTAGGGTTATGTTGAGGGCTAGGTTTAGAGAGACGTTTAGGGTTAGGATTTGACCTAGGGTAAGGGTTATGTTGAGGGTTAGGGTTAGAGTGTCGGATACGGTTAGGATTGGACCTAGGGTTAGGGGTATGTTGAGGGCTAGGGTTAGAGAGACGGTTAGGGTTAGGATTCGACCTAGGGTTAGGGTTATGTTGAGGGCTAGGGTTAGAGAGGTGATTAGGGTTAGCATTGGACCTAGGGTTAAGGTTAGGTTGAGGGCTAGGGTTAGAGAGACAGTTAGGATGAGGATTGGACCTAGGGTTAGGGTTAGGTTGAGGGCTACGGTTAGAGAGACGGTTAGGGTTAGGATTGGACCTACGGTTACGGTTATGTTGAGGGCTAGAGTTAGAGAAACGGTTAGGGTTAGGATTGGACCTAGGGTTAGGGTTATGTTGAGGGCTAGGGTTAGAGAGACGGTTAGGGTTAGGATTGGACCTAGGGTTAGGGTTACGTTGAGGGCTAGGTTTAGAGAGACGGTTTGCTTTAGGATTGGACCTAGGGTTAGAGTTATTTTGAGGGCTAGGCTTAGAGAGACGGTTAGGGTTCGGATTGGACCTAGGGTTAGGGTTATGTTGAGGACTAGGCTTAGAGAGACGGTTAGGGTTAGGATTGGACCTAGGGTTAGGGTTATGTTGAGGGCTAGGGTTAGAGAGACAGTTAGGGTTAGGATTGGACCTAGGGTTAGGGTTATGTTGAGGGCTAGAGTTAGAGAAACGGTTAGGGTTAGGATTGGACCTAGGGTTAGGGTTATGTTGAGGGCTAGGGTTAGAGAGACGGTTAGGGTTAGGATTGGACCTAGGGTTAGGGTTATGTTGAGGGCTAGGTTTAGAGAGACGGTTAGGGTTAGGATTGGTCCTAGGGTTAGGGTTATGTTAAGGGCTCGGGTTAGAGAGACGTTTAGGGTTAGGATTGGACCTAGGGTTAGGGTTATGTTGAGGGGTAGGGTTAGAGAGACGGTTAGGGTGAGGATTGGACCTAGGGATAGGGTTATGTGGAGGGCTAGGTTTAGAGAGACGGTTTGCTTTAGGATTGGACCTAGGGTTAGAGTTATGTTGAGGGCTAGGCTTAGAGAGACGGTTAGGGTTCGGATTGGACCTAGGTTTAGGGTTATGTTGAGGGCTAGGGTTAGAGAGACGGTTAGGGTTAGGATTGGACCTAGGGTTAGGGTTATGTTGAGGACTAGGCTTAGAGAGACGGTTAGGGTTAGGATTGGACCTAGGGTTAGGGTTATGTTGAGGGCTAGGGTTAGAGAGACAGTTAGGGTTAGGATTGGACCTAGGGTTAGGGTTATGTTTAAGGCTAGGGTTAGAGAGACGGTTGGGGTTAGGATTGGACCTAGGGTTAGGGTGATGTTGAGGGCTAGGGTTAGAGAGACAGTTAGGGTTAGGATTGGACCTAGGGTTAGGGTTATGTTGAAGGCTAGGGTTAGAGAGACGGTTAGGGTTAGGATTGGACCTAGGGTTAGGGTTTTGTTGAGGGCCAGAGTTAGAGAGACTGTTAGGGTTAGGATTAGACCTAGGGTTAGAGTTATGTTGAGGGCTAGGTTTAGAGAGACGGTTAGGGTTAGGATTGGACCTAGGGTTAGGGTTATGTTGAGGGCTCGGGTTAGAGAGACGGTTAGGGTTAGGATTGGACCTAGGGTTAGGGTTATGTTGAGGGCTAGGCTTAGAGAGACGGTTAGGGTTAGGATTGGACCTAGGGTTAGGGTTATGTTGAGGGCTAGGGTTAGAGAGACAGTTAGGGTTAGGATTGGACCTAGGGTTAGGGTTATGTTGAAGGCTAGGGTTAGAGAGACGGTTGGGGTTAGGATTGGACCTAGGGTTAGGGTTATGTTGAGGGCTAGGGTTAGAGAGACAGTTAGGGTTAGGATTGGACCTAGGGTTAGGGTTATGTTTAAGGCTAGGGTTAGAGAGACGGTTAGGGTTAGGATTGGACCTCGGGTTAGGGTTTTGTTGAGGGCCAGAGTTAGAGAGACGGTTAGGGTTAGGATTGGACCTAGGGTTAGGGTTATGTTGAGGATAGATTCAGAGAGAAGGTTACGGTTAGGATTGGACCTAGGGTTAGGGTTATGTTGAGGGCTCGGTTTAGAGAGACGTTTAGGGTTAGGATTTGACCTAGGGTTAGGGTTATGTTGAGGGTTAGGGTTAGAGTGTCGGTTACGGTTAGGATTGGACCTAGGGTTAGGGTTATGTTGAGGGCTAGGGTTAGAGAGACGGTTAGGGTTAGGATTGGACCTAGGGTTAGGGTTATGTTGAGGATAGATTCAGAGAGAAGGTTACGGTTAGGATTGGACCTAGGGTTAGGGTTATGTTGAGGGCTAGGTTTAGAGAGACGTTTAGGGTTAGGATTTGACCTAGGGTAAGGGTTATGTTGAGGGTTAGGGTTAGAGTGTCGGTTACGGTTAGGATTGGACCTAGGGTTAGGGTTATGTTGAGGGCTAGGGTTAGAGAGACGGTTAGGGTTAGGATTCGACCTAGGGTTAGGGTTATGTTGAGGGCTAGGGTTAGAGAGGTGATTAGGGTTAGCATTGGACCTAGGGTTAAGGTTAGGTTGAGGGCTAGGGTTAGAGAGACAGTTAGGATGAGGATTGGACCTAGGGTTAGGGTTAGGTTGAGGGCTACGGTTAGAGAGACGGTTAGGGTTAGGATTGGACCTACGGTTACGGTTATGTTGAGGGCTAGAGTTAGAGAAACGGTTAGGGTTAGGATTGGACCTAGGGTTAGGGTTATGTTGAGGGCTAGGGTTAGAGAGGCGGTTAGGGTTAGGATTGGACCTAGAGTTAGGTTTATGTTGAGGGCTAGGCTTAGAGAGACGGTTAGGGTTAGGATTGGACCTAGGGTTAGGGTTATGTTGAGGGCTAGGTTTAGAGAGACGGTTAGGGTTAGGATTGGTCCTAGGGTTAGGGTTATGTTGAGGGCTCGGGTTAGAGAGACGTTTAGGGTTAGGATTGGACCTAGGGTTAGGGTTATGTTGAGCGGTAGGGTTAGAGAGACGGTTAGGGTGAGGATTGGACCTAGGGTTAGGGTTATGTGGAGGGCTAGGTTTAGAGAGACGGTTTGCTTTAGGATTGGACCTAGGGTTAGAGTTATGTTGAGGGCTAGGCTTAGAGAGACGGTTAGGGTTCGGATTGGACCTAGGTTTAGGGTTATGTTGAGGGCTAGGGTTAGAGAGACGGTTAGGGTTAGGATTGGACCTAGGGTTAGGGTTATGTTGAGGACTAGGCTTAGAGAGACGGTTAGGGTTAGGATTGGACCTAGGGTTAGGGTTATGTTGAGGGCTAGGGTTAGAGAGACAGTTAGGGTTAGGATTGGACCTAGGGTTAGGGTTATGTTTAAGGCTAGGGTTAGAGAGACGGTTGGGGTTAGGATTGGACCTAGGGTTAGGGTGATGTTGAGGGCTAGGGTTAGAGAGACAGTTAGGGTTAGGATTGGACCTAGGGTTAGGGTTATGTTGAAGGCTAGGGTTAGAGAGACGGTTAGGGTTAGGATTGGACCTAGGGTTAGGGTTTTGTTGAGGGCCAGAGTTAGAGAGACGGTTAGGGTTAGGATTGGACCTAGGGTTAGGGTTATGTTGAGGATAGATTCAGAGAGAAGGTTACGGTTAGGATTGGACCTAGGGTTAGGGTTATGTTGAGGGCTCGGTTTAGAGAGACGTTTAGGGTTAGGATTTGACCTAGGGTTAGGGTTATGTTGAGGGTTAGGGTTAGAGTGTCGGTTACGGTTAGGATTGGACCTAGGGTTAGGGTTATGTTGAGGGCTAGGGTTAGAGAGACGGTTAGGGTTAGGATTCGACCTAGGGTTAGGGTTATGTTGAGGGCTAGGGTTAGAGAGGTGATTAGGGTTAGCATTGGACCTAGGGTTAAGGTTAGGTTGAGGGCTAGGGTTAGAGAGACAGTTAGGATGAGGATTTGACCTAGGGTTAGGGTTAGGTTGAGGGCTACGGTTAGAGAGACGGTTAGGGTTAGGATTGGACCTACGGTTACGGTTATGTTGAGGGCTAGATTTAGAGAAACGGTTAGGGTTAGGATTGGACCTAGGGTTAGGGTTATGTTGAGGGCTAGGGTTAGAGAGGCGGTTAGGGTTAGGATTGGACCTAGAGTTAGGTTTATGTTGAGGGCTAGGCTTAGAGAGACGGTTAGGGTTAGGATTGGACCTAGGGTTAGGGTTATGTTGAGGGCTAGGGTTAGAGAGACGGTTAGGGTTAGGATTGGTCCTAGGGTTAGGGTTATGTTGAGGGCTCGGGTTAGAGAGACGTTTAGGGTTAGGATTGGACCTAGGGTTAGGGTTATGTTGAGGGGTAGGGTTAGAGAGACGGTTAGGGTTAGGATTGGACCTAGGGTTAGGGTTATCTTGAGGGCTAGTGTTAGAGAGACGGTTAGGGTTAGGATTGGACCTAGGGTTAGGGTTATTTTGAGGGCTAGGGTTAGAGAGACGGTTAGGGTTTTCGATTGGACTTAGGGTTAGGGTTATGTTGAGGGCTAGATTCAGAGAGACGGTTAGGGTTAGGATTGGACCTAGGGTTAGGGTTAGGTTGAGGGCTAGGTTTAGAGAGACGGATAGGGTTACGATTGGACCTAGGGTTAGGGTTATGTTGAGGGCTAGGATTAGAGAGACGGTTAGGGTTAGGATTGGTCCTAGGGTTGGGTTATGCTGATGGCTAGGGTTAGAGAGACGGTTAGGGTTAGGATTGGACCTAGGGTTAGGGTTATGTGGAGGGCTAGGGTTATAGAGGCGGTTAGGGTTAGGATTGGACCTAGGGCTAGGGTTATGTTGAGGTCTAGGGTTAGAGAGACGGTTAGCGTTAGGATTGGACCTAGGGTTAGGGTTATGTTGAGGGCTAGGGTTAGAGAGACGGTTAGGGTGAGGATTGGACCTAGGGCTAGGGTTAGGTTGAGGGCTAGGGTTAGCGAGACGGTTAGGGTTAGGATTGAACCTAGGGTTAGGGTTACGTTGAGGGTTAGGGTTAGAGAGACGGTTAGGGTGAGGATTGGACCTAGGGTTAGGGTTCTGTTGAGGGCTAGGGTTAGGGAGACGGTTAGGGTTAGGATTGGACCTACGGTTAGAGTTATGTTGAGGGCTAGGGTTAGAGAGACGGTTAGGGTGAGGATTGGACCTAGGGTTAGGGTTATGTGGAGGGCTAGGTTTAGAGAGACGGTTTGGTTTAGGATTGGACCTAGGGTTAGAGTTATGTTGAGGGCTAGGCTTAGAGAGACGGTTAGGGTTCGGATTGGACCTAGGTTTAGGGTTATGTTGAGGGCTCGGGTTAGAGAGACGGTTAGGGTTAGGATTGGACCTAGGGTTAGGGTTATGTTGAGGGCTATGGTTAGAGAGGCGGTTAGGGTTAGGATTGGACCTAGGGTTAGGGTTATGTTGAGGGCTAGGCTTAGAGAGACGGTTAGGGTTAGGATTGGACCTAGGGTTAGGGTTATGTTGAGGGCTAGGGTTAGAGAGACGGTTAGGGTTAGGATTGGACCTAGGGTTAGGGTTTTGTTGAGAGCTAGTGTTAGAGAGACGGTTAGGGTTAGGATTGGACCTAGGGTTAGGATTATGTTGAGGGCTAGTGTTAAAGAGACGGTTAGGGTAAGGATTGGACCTACTGTTAGGGTTATTTTGAGGGCTAGGGTTAGAGAGACGGTTAGGGTTTACGATTGGACTTAGGGTTAGGGTTATGTTGAGGGCTAGGGTTAGAGAGACGGTTAGGGTTAGGATTGGACCTAGGGTTAGGGTTATGTTGAGGGCTAGGTTTACAGAGACGGTTAGGGTTAGGATTGGAACTAGGGTTAGGGTTATGTTGAGGGCTAGGGTTAGAGAGACGGTTAGGGTGAGGATTGGACCTAGGGCTAGGGTTAGGTTGAGGGCTAGGGTTAGAGAGACGGTTAGGGTTAGGATTGGACCTAGGGCTAGGGTTATGTTGAGGGCTAGGGTTAGAGAGACGGTTAGGGTTAGGATTGGACCTAGGGCTAGGGTTAGGTTGAGGGCTAGGGTTAGAGAGACGGTTAGGGTTAGGATTGAACCTATGGTTAGGGTTACGTTGAGTGTTAGGGTTAGAGAGACGGTTAGGGTGAGGATTGGACCTAGCGTTAGGGTTATGTTGAGGGCTAGGGTTAGAGAGAAGGTTTGGGTTAGGATTGGACCTAGGGTTAGGGTTATGTTGAGGGCTAGGGTTAGAGAGACGGTTTGGGTTAGGATTGGACCTAGGGTTAGAGTTATGTTGAGGGCTAGGGTTAGAGAGACGGTTAGGGTTTGGATTAGACCTAGGGTTAGGGTTATGTTGAGGGCTAGGGTTAGAGAGACGGTTAGGGTTAGGATTGGCCCTAGGGTTAGGGTTATGCTGATGGCTAGGGTTAGAGAGACGGTTAGGGTTAGGATTGGACCTAGGGTTAGGGTTATGTGGAGGGCTAGGGTTAGAGAGACAGTTAGGGTTAGGATTGGACCTAGGGTTAGGGTTATGTGGAGGGCTAGGGTTAGAGAGGCGGTTAGGGTTAGGATTGGACCTGGGGCTAGGGTTATGTTGAGGGCTAGGGTTAGAGAGACGGTTAGGGTTAGGATTGGACCTAGGGTTAGGGTTATGTTGAGGGCTAGGGTTAGAGAGACGGTTAGGGTGAGGATTGCACCTAGGGCTAGGGTTAGGTTGAGGGCTAGGGTTAGAGAGACGGTTAGGGTTAGGATTGAACCTAGGGTTCGGGTTACGTTGAGGGTTAGGGTTAAAGAGACGGTTAGGGTTTATGATTGGACCTAGGGTTAGGGTTATGTTGAGGGCTAGGGTTAGAGATACGGTTAGGGTTAGGATTGGACCTAGGGTTAGGGTTATGTTGAGGGCTACGATTAGAGAGACGGTTAGGGTTAGGACTGGACCTAGGGTTAGGGTTAGGTTGAGGGCTAGGGTTAGAGAGACGGTTAGGGTTACGATTGAACCTAGGGTTAGGGTTATGTTGAGGGCTAGGGGTAGAGAGACGGTTAGGGTTAGGATTGGACCTAGGGTTAGGGTTATGCTGATGGCTAGGGTTAGAGAGACGGTTTGGGTTAGCATTGGACCTAGGGTTAGGGTTATGTTAAGGGCTAGGGTTAGAGAGGCGGTTAGGGTTAGGATTGGACCTAGGGTTAGGGTTATGTTGAGGGCTATGGTTAGAGATTCGGTTACGGTTAGGATTGGACCTAGGGTTAGGGTTATGTTGAGGGCTAGGGTTAGAGAGACGGTTACTGTTAGGATTGGACCTAGGGTTAGGGTTATGTTGAGGGCAAGGGTTACAGAGACGGTTAGGGTTAGGATTGGACCTAGGGTTAGGGTTATGTTTAGGGCTAGGGTTAGAGAGACGGTTAGGGTCAGGATTGGACCTAGGGTTAGGGTTATGTTGAGGGCTAGGGTTAGAGAGACGGTTAGGGTTAGGATTGAACCTAGGGTTAGGGTTACGTTGAGGGTTAGGGTTAGAGAGACGGTTAGGGTGAGGATTGGACCTAGGGTTAGGGTTATGTTGGGGGCTAGGGTTAGAGAGTCGGTTTGGGTTAGGATTGGACCTAGGGTTAGAGTTATGTTGAGGGCTAGGGTTAGAGAGACGGTTAGGGTTCGGATTGGACCTAGGGTTAGGGTTATGTTGAGGGCTCGGGTTAGAGAGACGGTTAGAGTTAGGATTGAACCTAGGGTTAGGGTTATTCTGATGGCTAAGGTTAGAGAGACGGTTAGTGTTAGGATTGGGCCTAGGGTTAGGGTTATGTTGAGGGCTATGGTTAGAGAGTCGGTTACGGTTAGGATTGGACCTAGGGTTAGGGTTATGTTGAGGGCTAGGGTTAGAGAGACGGTTACTGTTAGGATTGGACCTAGGGTTAGGGTTATGTTGAGGGCAAGGGTTACAGAGACGGTTAGGGTTAGGATTGGACCTAGGGTTAGGGTTATGTTTAGGGCTACGGTTAGAGAGACGGTTAGGGTCAGGATTGGACCTAGGGTTAGGGTTATGTTGAGGGCTAGGGTTAGAGAGACAGTTACGGTTAGGATTGGACCTAGGGTTAGGGTTACCTTGAGGGCTAGGGTTAGAGAGACGGTTAGGGTTAGCATTGGACCTAGGGTTAAGGTTAGGTTGAGGGCTAGGGTTAGAGGGACTGTTAGGGTTCTGATTGGACCTAGGGTTAGGGTTATGTTCAGGGCTAGTGTTAGAGAGTCGGTTTGGGTTAGGATTGGACCTAGGGTTAGAGTTATGTTGAGGGCTAGGGTTAGAGAGACGGTTTGGGTTAGGATTGGACCTAGGGTTAGGGTTATGTTGAGGTCTAGGGTTAGAGAGACGGTTAGGGTTAGGATTGGACCTAGGGTTAGGGTTATGTTGAGGGCTAGGGTTAGAGAGACGGTTAGGGGTAGGATTGGACCTAGGGTTAGGGTTATGTTGAGGGCTAGGGTTAGAGAGACGGTTAGGGTTAGGATTGAACCTAGTGTTAGAGATATGTTGAGGGCTAGTGTTAGAGAGACGGTTAGGATGAAGATTGGACCTAGGGTTAGGGTTATGTTGAGGGCTAGGGTTAAAGAGACGGTTAGGGTTAGGATTGGACCTAGAGTTAGAGTTATGTTGAGGGCTAGGGTTAGAGAGACGGTTAGGGTTCGGATTGGACCTAGGGTTAGGGTTATGTTGAGGGCTAGGGTTAGAGAGACGGTTAGGGTTAGGATTGGACCTAGGGTTAGAGTTATGCTGATGGCTAGGGTTAGAGAGACGGTTAGGGTTAGGATTTTTCCTAGGATTAGGGTTATGTGGAGGGCTAGGGTTAGAGAGACGGTTAGGGTTAGGATTGGACCTAGAGTTAGGGTTATGTGGAGGCCTAGGGTTAGAGAGGCGGTTAGGGTTAGGATTGGACGTAGGGCTAGGGTTATGTTGAGGGCAAGGTTTAGAGAGACGGTTAGGGTTCTGATTGGACCTAGGGTTAGGGTTATGTTGAGGGCTAGGGTTAGAGAGACGGTTAGGCTTAGGATTGAACCAGGGGTTAGGGTTACGTTGAGGGTTAGGGTTAGAGAGACGGTTAGGGTGAGGATTGGACCTAGGGTTAGGGTTATGTTGAGGGCTAGGGTTAGAGAGACGTTTAGGGTGAGGATTGGACCTAGGGTTAGGTTTATGTTGAGGCCGAGGGTTAGAGAGACGGTTAGGGTTAGGATTGGACCTAGGTTTAGGGTTATGTTGAGGGCTAAGTTTAGAGAGTCGGTTACGGTTAGGATTGGACCTAGGAATAGGGTTATGTAGACGGCTAGGGTTAGAGAGACGGTTAGGGTTAGGATTGGACCTAGGGTTAGGGTTATGTTGAGGGCTAAGGTTAGAGAGACGGTTAGGGTTAGGATGGGACCTAGGGTTAGGGTTATGTTGAGAGCTAGGGTTAGAGAGACGTTTAGGGTTAGGATTGGACCTAGGGTTATGGTTAGGTTGAGGGCTAGGGTTAGAGAGACGGTTAGGGTTACGATTGGACCTAGGGTTAGGGTTATGTTGAGGGCTAGGGTTAGAGAGACGTTTAGGGTTAGGATTGGACATAGGGTTATGGTTAGGTTGAGGGCTAGGGTTAGAGAGACGGTTAGGTTTAGGATTGGACCTAGGGTTAGGGTTATGTTGAGGGCTAGGGTTAGAGAGACGGTTAGGTTTAGGATTGGACCTAGGGTTAGGGTTTTGCTGATGGCTAGGGTTAGAGAGACGGTTAGGGTTGGGATTGGACCTAAGCTTAGGGTTATGTGGAGGGCTAGGGTTAGAGAGGCGGTTAGGGTTAGGATTGGACCTAGGGTTAGGGTTATGTGGAGGGCTAGGGTTAGAGAGGCGGTTAGGGTTAGGATTGGACCTAGGGCTAGGGTTATGTTGAGGGCTAGGGTTAGAGAGACGGTTAGGGTTAGGATTGTACCTAGGGTTAGGGTTATGTTGAGGGCTAGGGTTAGAGAGACGGTTTGGGTTAGGATTGGACAGAGGGTTAGAGTTATGTTGATTGCTAGGGTTAGAGAGACGGTTAGGGTTCTGATTGGACCTAGGGTTAGGGTTATGTTGAGGGCTAGGGTTAGAGAGACGGTTTGGGTTAGGATAGGACCTACGGTTAGAGTTATGTTGAGGGCTAGGGTTAGAGAGACGGTTAGGGTTCTGATTGGACCTAGGGTTAGGGTTATGTTGAGGGCTCAGGTTAGAGAGACGGTTAGGGGTAGGATTGGACCTAGGGTTAGGGTTATGTTGAGGGCTAGGGTTAGAGAGACGGTTTGGGTTAGGATTGGACCTAGGGATAGGGTTATTTTGAGGGCTATGGTTACAGAGACGGTTAGGGTTTACGATTGGACTTAGGGTTAGGGTTATGTTGAGGGCTAGGGTTAGAGAGACGGTTAGGGTTAGGATTGGACCTAGGGTTAGGGTTATGTTGAAGGCTAGGGTTAGAGAGACGGTTAGGGTTAGGATTGTACCTAGGGTTAGGGTTATGTTGAGGGGTAGGGTTAGAGAGACTGTTAGGGTTAGGATTGGACCTAGGGTTAGGGTTATGTTGAAGGCTAGGGTTAGAAAGACGGTTAGGGTTAGGATTGGACCTCGGGTTAGGGTTTTGTTGAGGGCCAGAGTTAGAGAGACTGTTAGGGTTTGGATTGGACGTAGTGTTAGAGTTATGTTGAGGGCTAGGTTTAGAGAGACGGTTAGGGTTAGGATTGGACCTAGGGTTAGGGTTATGTTGAGGGCTAGGGTTAGAGAGACGGTTAGGGTTAGGATTGGACCTAGGGTTAGGGTTATGTTGAGGGCTAGGGTTAGAGAGACGGTTAGGGTTAGGATTGGTCCTAGGGTTAGGGTTATGTTGAGGGCTCGGGTTAGAGAGACGTTTAGGGTTAGGATTGGACCTAGGGTTAGGGTTATGTTGAGGGCTAGGGTTAGAGAGGCGGTTAGGGTTAGGATTGGACCTAGGGTTAGGGTTATGTTGAGGGCTAGGCTTAGAGAGACGGTTAGGGTCAGGATTGGACCTAGGGTTAGGGTTATGTTGAGGGCTAGGGTTAGAGAGACGGTTAGGGTTAGGATTGGACCTAGGGTTAGGGTTTTGTTGAGAGCTAGTGTTAGAGAGACGGTTAGGGTTAAGATTGGACCTAGGGTTAGGATTATGTTGAGAGCTAGTGTTAGAGAGACGGTTAGGGTTAGGATTGGACCTACTGTTAGGGTTATTTTGAGGGCTAGGGTTAGAGAGACGGTTAGGGTTGACGATTGGACTTAGGGTTAGGGTTATGTTGAGGGCTAGGGTTAGAGAGACGGTTAGGGTTAGGATTGGACCTAGGGTTAGGGTTATATTGAGGGCTAGGGTTAGAGAGACAGTTAGGGTGAGGATTGGACCTAGGGCTAGGGTTAGGTTGAGGGCTAGGGTTAGAGAGACGGTTAGGGTTAGGATTGAACCTAGGGTTAGGGTTACGTTGAGGATTAGGGTTAGAGAGACGGTTAGGGTGAGGATTGTACCTAGCGTTAGGGTTATGTTGAGGTCTAGGGTTAGAGAGACGGTTTGGGTTAGGATTGGACCTAGGGTTAGGGTTATGTTGAGGGCTAGGGTTAGAGAGACGGTTTGGGTTAGGATTGGACCTAGGGTTAGAGTTATGTTGAGGGCTAGGGTTAGAGAGACGGTTAAGGTTCGGATTGGACCTAGGGTTAAGGTTAGGTTGAGGGCTAGGGTTAGAGAGATGGTTAGGGTGAGGATTGGACCTAGGGTTAGGGTTATGTTGAGGGCTAGGGTTAGAGAGACGCTTAGGGTCAGGATTGGACCTAGGGTTAGGGTTATGTTGAGGGCTAGGGTTAGAGAGACAGTTAGGGTTAGGATTGGACCTAGGGTGTAGGGTTACGTTGAGGGCTAGGGTTAGAGAGACGGTTAGGGTTAGGATTGGACCTAGGTTTAGGGTTATGTTGAGGGCTATGGTTAGAGAGTCGGTTACGGTTAGGATTGGACCTAGGGTTAGGATTATTTTGAGGGCTAGGGTTAGAGAGACGGTTAGGGTTAGGATTGGACCTAGGGTTAGGGTTATGTTGAGGGCTAGGGTTAGAGAGACGGTTACGGTTAGGATTGGACCTAGGGTTAGGGTTATGTTGAGGGCTAGGGTTAGAGAGACGGTTAGGGTTAGGATTGGACCTAGGTTTTAGGGTTATGTTGAGTGCTAGGGTTAGAGAGACGGTTTGGGTTAGGATTGGACCTACGGTTAGAGTTATGTTGAGGGCTAGGGTTAGAGAGACGGTTAGGGTTCGGATTGGACCTAGGCTTAGGGTTATGTTGAGGGCTCGGGTTAGAGAGACGGTTAGGGTTAGGATTGAACGTAGGGTTAGGGTTATGCTGATGGCTAGGGTTAGAGAGACGGTTAAGGTTAGGATTGGACCTAGGGTTAGGGTTATTTTGAGGGCTAGGGTTAGAGAGACGGTTACGGTTAGGATTGGACCTAGGGTTAGGGTTATGTTGAGGGCTAGGCTTAGAGAGACGGTTAGGGTCAGGATTGGACCTAGGGTTAGGGTTATGTTGAGGGCTAGGGTTAGAGAGACGGTTAGGGTCAGGATTGGACCTAGGGTTAGGGTTATGTTGAGGGCTAGGGTTAGAGAGACAGTTAGGGTTAGGATTGGACCTAGGGTTAGGGTTACGTTGAGGGCTAGGGTTAGAGAGACGGTTAGGGTTAGGATTGGACCTAGGGTTAGGGTTATGTTGAGGGCTATGGTTAGAGAGTCGGTTACGGTTAGGATTGGACCTAGGGTTAGGGTTATTTTGAGGGCTAGGGTTAGAGAGACGGTTAGGGTTAGGATTGGACCTAGGGTTAGGGTTATGTTGAGGGCTAGGGTTAGAGAGACGGTTAGGGTCAGGATTGGACCTAGGGTTAGCGTTATGTTTAGGGCTAGGGTTAGAGAGACGGTTAGGGTCAGGATTGGACCTAGGGTTAGGGTTATGTTGAGGGCTAGGGTTAGAGAGACAGTTAGGGTTAGGATTGGACCTAGGGTTAGGGTTACGTTGAGGGCTAGGGTTAGAGAGACGGTTAGGGTTAGCATTGGACCTAGGGTTAAGGTTAGGTTGAGGGCTAGGGTTAGAGAGACGGTTAGGGTTAGGATTGGACCTAGGGCTACGGTTATGTTGAGGGCTAGGGTTAGAGAGACTGTTAGGGTTAGGATTGGACCTAGGGTTAGGGTTATGTTGAGGGCTAGGGTTAGAGAGACGTTGAGGGTGAGGATTGGACCTAGTGCTAGGGTTAGGTTGAGGGCTAGGGTTAGAGAGACGGTTAGGGTTAGGATTGAACCTGGGGTTAGGGTTACGTAGAGGGTTAGGGTTAGAGAGACGGTTAGGGTGAGGATTGGACCTAGGGTTAGGGTTATGTTGAGGGCTAGGGTTAGAGAGACGGTTAGGGTTATGATTGGAACTACGGTTAGAGTTATGTTGAGGGCTAGGGTTAGAGAGACGGTTAGGGTGAGGATTGGACCTAGGTTTTAGGGTTATGTTGAGTGCTAGGGTTAGAGAGACGGTTTGGGTTAGGATTGGACCTACGGTTAGAGTTATGTTGAGGGCTAGGGTTAGAGAGACGGTTAGGGTTCGGATTGGACCTAGGGTTAGGGTTATGTTGAGGGCTCGGGTTACAGAGACGGTTAGGGTTAGGATTGAACGTAGGGTTAGGGTTATGCTGATGGCTAGGGTTAGAGAGACGGTTAAGGTTAGGATTGGACCTAGGGTTAGGGTTATTTTGAGGGCTAGGGTTAGAGAGACGGTTACGGTTAGGATTGGACCTAGGGTTAGGGTTATGTTGAGGGCTAGGGTTAGAGAGACGGTTAGGGTTAGGATTGGACCTAGGGTTAGGGTTATGTTTAGGGCTAGGGTTAGAGAGACGGTTAGGTTCAGGATTGGACCTAGGGTTAGCGTTATGTTGAGGGCTAGGGTTAGAGAGACAGTTAGGGTTAGGATTGGACCTAGGGTTAGGGTTACGTTGAGGGCTAGGGTTAGAGAGACGGTTAGGGTTAGCATTGGACCTAGGGTTAAGGTTAGGTTGAGGGCTAGGGTTAGAGAGACGGTTAGGGTTAGGATTGGACCTAGGGTTAGGGTTATGTTTAGGGCTAGGGTTAGAGAGACGGTTAGGTTCAGGATTGGACCTAGGGTTAGGGTTATGTTGAGGGCTAGGGTTAGAGAGACAGTTAGGGTTAGGATTGGACCTAGGGTTAGGGTTACGTTGAGGGCTAGGGTTAGAGAGACGGTTAGGGTTAGCATTGGACCTAGGGTTAAGGTTAGGTTGAGGGCTAGGGTTAGAGAGACGGTTAGGGTTAGGATTGGACCTAGGGTTAGGGTTATGTTGAGGGCTAGGGTTAGAGAGACGGTTAGGGTTAGGATTGGACCTAGGGTTAGGGTTATGTTGAGGGCTAGGGTTAGAGAGACAGTTAGGGTTAGGATTGGACCCAGGGTTAGGGTTATGTTGAAGGCTAGGGTTAGAGAGACGGTTAGGGTTAGGATTGGACCTAGGGTTAGGGTTATGTTGAGGGCTAGGGTTAGAGAGACCGTTAGGGTTAGGATTGGTCCTAGGGTTAGGGTTATGTTGAGGGCTCGGGTTAGAGAGACGTTTAGGGTTAGGATTGGACCTAGGGTTAGGGTTATGTTGAGGGCTGGGGTTAGAGAGGCGGTTAGGGTTAGGATTGGACCTAGGGTTAGGGTTATGTAGAGGTCTAGGCTTAGAGAGAGGGTTAGGGTTAGGATTGGACCTAGGGTTAGGGTTATGTTGAGGGATAGGGTTAGAGAGACGGTTAGGGTTAGGATTGGACCTAGGGTTAGGGTTATGTTGAGGGCTAGTGTTAGAGAGACGGTTAGGGTTAGGATTGGACCTAGGGTTAGGGTTATGTTGAGGGCTAGTGTTAGAGAGACGGTTAGGGTTCGGATTGGACCTAAGGTTAGGGTTATTTTGAGGGCTAGGGTTAGAGAGATGGTTAGGGTTTACGATTGGACTTAGGGTTAGGGTTATGTTGAGGGCTAGGGTTAGAGAGACGGTTAGGGTTATGATTGGACCTAGGGTTAGGGTTATGTTGAGGGCTAGGGTTAGAGAGACGGTTAGGGTTAGGATTGGACCTAGGGTTAGGGTTATGTTGAGGGCTAGCGTTAGAGAGACAGTTAGGGTTAGGATTGGACCTAGGGTTAGGGTTATGTTGAAGGCTAGGTTTAGAGAGACGGTTAGGGTTAGGATTGGACCTAGGGTTAAGGTTATGTTGAGGGCTAGGGTTAGAGAGACGGTTAGGGTTAGGATTGG